>NC_089594.1:79721063-79986449 GCF_019320115.1 Miscanthus floridulus | reverse complement strand
GGGAAAATTATTGGCTTATGTGTTCTTGCAAATGTCATGCCGTTCGTGGTGACAATGACTTGCTACCAGGCAGTTTCTTGTTTCCACTGTTTGCATTTGTTAGGATTCATCCTGTTGCTTAGCACAAGCGTGAATGCGAGGTGTCAACCTTTCACATGTATGCCAAGAAGTCAAGAACGTAGGGTCACTTGTGTTAGTCAAGAAGTTGCTAGTTAATCATGCATAAGTAGTACTGAAGCAGATCGAAGTGTCAGTACTGAATTTGAGACCATAAGATCGGAAAATAGAAACAGGTGACAGTTGTTCGGCACCACAAAATCCTCGGGTTCTTGTTTGTCCCTTCAGGTGTGTGTATCTTTGTTGACTGATCCAACAACATTCTGGTTGAGGCCCGTCTTTCCACTTCAGTGGTGGTGGTGGCATTCGCTGCCCTTCAGGCCCCTCTGAACATCACCTCGTAGGCTATGCCACTTTGCTTCTTTCCCAGCGGATTAAACGTCGGGTAACAGTTTTGTTCTTGGTGGTGCCTCACGGCCACTGTGGGAGAATCAAGAATGAGAATAACGACACCTTTTAAGCAAAAAGCTTTGGTGAAGGGTAAAAGGAGCCAAGAATCTTTTACCCTGGGCTCAGGAAGTGCTAATTTTGACTAGACTTGGTAGATGCAGTCATTTCAATTAGGCAATGATTCACATATATTGGTTCTCAAATAGTATCCATTTTGTCTCTTTTGCTTCACCTTTTCCATACATTCCTGTATAATGACCCGCTCGTGCCATAAGAGAAAATTACTGAAATGCCTTCTTTATGTTCATTCTTGGTTTATGCCAATCAAGAACTACAAGGGAATCCCGTGTATTGGAAGCCACTGTTTGTTAGTTGTTTGCCTTTTCAGGTGTGCCTGCCACTAAATCGTGTTTCTATTGTCTTTGGTAGATGCCGGGAGAAGCAGCGCAAGGAGTCCTCTCGTCTACAAACCGTGAACCGGAAGCTGAGTGCGATGAATAAGCTGTTGATGGAGGAGAATGACCGGCTGCAGAAGCAGGTGTCCCGTCTCGTCTTTGACAACGGGTATATGAAGAATCGACTCCACAGTGTGAGCTCCTTTTCTCTTTTCTACTGTACATGGGCTTGAACTAAAAATGGTTAGGTTTCTTGATGCATGGCTTGCTGCATTTTGAGCTCAGTCTGTTACAGTATTGTTTGCATGCCTATAATAGTTGTTTTTTTCCCTGCTTATGCATTATCTTATATTGCTTGCTTTAACATTTGCTTGTAAATTTGCAGCCTTCTGTAGCCACCACCGACACAAGCTGTGAGTCTGTGGTGACAAGTGGTCAGCACAACCAACAGCAAAACCCGGCAGTTCTGCATCCTCCTCAAAGGGATGCGAACAACCCAGCAGGGTAAGTCTGAAACCTGATTACATTCATGTTCAAACTCTATGCTTGCTCTAATGCTAATTTTCCTTTTGTCCAGTCTACTCGCTATTGCTGAGGAGACATTGGCAGAGTTCATGTCCAAGGCGACTGGAACTGCTGTCAACTGGGTGCAAATGGTTGGGATGAAGGTAATGTACTTGTTTTTGTAGATAGTGTACTTATATACACTGTAATATTGTGATGCACCTGATGTTGATATCTCTGACCCTTTCAAATGTGATTCTGATCACAGCCTGGTCCGGATTCCGTTGGAATCATCGCTGTTTCGCACAACTGCAGTGGCGTAGCAGCACGAGCTTGTGGCCTTGTGAGCCTTGAGCCCACAAAGGTATGTTGATTCTTATATTGGTCTTGCGTTTTCTTTTAGCTTCTGCAGCGTGACACATCTAATTAATTTCCATTTAGGTTGCTGAGATCCTTAAGGATCGCGCATCGTGGTATCGCGATTGTCGGCATGTTGATATCCTCCATGTTATCCCTACGGGTAACGGTGGAACGATCGAGCTGATCTATATGCAGGTATGTCTGGACATAAGGTTCAGTCTTTTTTACGTGCTTGATTATGTACTAGTACTAGTAACTATGCTTTTATTGATAGTGATAATTTCTGTTTTAATCTGTAGACTTATGCCCTGACAACTCTGGCGGAACCGCGCGACTTTTGGATGCTCCGATACACTAGTGGTCTTGATGATGGCAGTCTTGTGGTATGCCTTAATTACCTGATTTACTTAATGCATACTGTTGGTCTCATTATCATGTTCCAACCAAGCGTAATTTTTTTTGTTGAACTTCCCTGCTGTCAATTTTTACCTGCCTTTTTCACTGTAGTGTGAAAGCTGATGTAAAATTTTGTCTTTTGACCTTAGTAATACCAATGTGTTAATTGATGCTTGGCTGCCACTTCTTTTGCATGATCATTATATTTGCTGCCTAATGCAGTACTGGTAACAATGTGTCTCTGTCTTCTGTAGATCTGCGAAAGGTCATTGACTCAGTCCACTGGAGGTCCTTCTGGACCTAACACTCCAAATTTTATCAGAGCTGAGGTGCTTCCTAGTGGTTATCTGATTCGACCTTGTGATGGGGGAGGTTCCATGATTTACATTGTGGATCATGTTGATCTGAATGTAAGTAGCAGTGGGTCTTTCATAGTAATGAATGTGCACTTGGCTAGTTTATTAAGATATGCATCTACTCATTTTTGAATTTTTAGCAGATATGTGCCTAAATTATCTTGTGTTCTAATACAGGCTTCTAGTGTGCCCGAGGTTCTTCGACCACTCTATGAATGTCCTAAAGTACTGGCACAGAAGATGACTGCTGCGGTATGTGTCACTGTTCAATTTCATTGTTGCTAAGCAGCTGTTGGGCTTTGGTGGTACTCCTGAATCTGTAATTTTACTGATGCACCAGTGACACTACTGGTTTCTGTATAGGCATTGCGACACATTAGGCAAATTGCACATGAATCAAGTGGTGAAATGCCGTATTGTGTTGGTCGACAGCCGGCTGTTCTCAGAACTTTCAGTCAAAGGCTCAGCAGGTGTGTAAAAGATGGAATAGCCTTTTGACCTTCCAAGCATCTGCAAGAGTGTCTTGTAATAGCATTCCATTCTTGGCTACCACTGGTCTGAAATCTAAACTCTAATTTGCAGAGGCTTCAATGATGCTGTGAGTGGCTTTCCAGACGATGGCTGGTCTCCTTTGTTGAGCAGTGATGGTGCTGAGGATATTACAATTACAATCAACTCATCTCCAAACAAACTTATTGGATCTCAAGTCAGCCCTTCCCCATTCTTTTCTGCTATGGGGGGTGGCATCATGTGCGCAAAAGCATCAATGCTACTGCAGGTTTGTACATTCCACTCAATTTTGTTCCATGCTGCGTAACCTTATAGTCCATTTAGTTGCTTGTTAGTTGTTACAATACTAAATGAAAAATCTTTATGGTAGTTTTCCTTGCATAAAATTGTTTTTGTGGTATAATTAACCTTACCCCAATGTACTTCTTTTGATATTGTAGAATGTGCCACCTGCTATACTTGTGCGATTTTTGAGGGAGCATCGCTCTGAATGGGCTGATCCTGGTGTTGATGCTTATTCTGCTGCCTCTTTGAGGGCCAACTCTTATGCTGTTCCTGGTTTAAGGGCTGGTGGGTTTATGGGCAATCAGGTTATACTACCCCTTGCACGCACCTTGGAGCATGAAGAGGTAATCTATTGATTATGGTTCGTTTCGTCTGTCTTGTTAATGTCCAATATGAGCTCCATCTAACTTACTCTTTTAATTTCAGTGCTTGGAGGTTATTAGGCTTGAAGGACATGGCTTTAGCCATGAGGATGTTCTTATGTCTCGGGATATGTTTCTTCTGCAGGTGTGATGCTTTCCAATTTGTTTCTTGCTTCTTGGTTCATGCTTTTCTCACAACCTTATGATTGTGTGACATTATCTGCTATTGCAGTTGTGCAGTGGCGTTGATGAGAATGCACCTGGTGCATGTGCACAGCTTGTCTTTGCTCCTATTGATGAATCTTTTGCTGACGATGCACCTTTGCTACCCTCAGGCTTCCGTGTGATACCGCTTGACGCTAAGACGGTGAGTATGTTGGATCTAGATTGTCACTCCTGGTGTCACATCTTGTCCTTGCCACACTGTTTAATACAATATATATACATTATGCACTCGAATTGCAGGATGTGCCATCTGCCACACGTACACTCGACCTTGCTTCTGCACTGGAGGTTGGATCAGGTGGTCTGCGTGCTTTAAGCGATGGTTCAGGCACGTGCACCATGAGATCGGTCCTGACCATCGCCTTCCAGTTCTCGTTCGAGAATCACCTTCGTGAAAGCGTGGCAGCAATGTCCAGGCAGTATGTCAGGGGTGTGATGGCGTCTGTGCAGAGGGTGGCCATGGCGATTGCTCCATCTCGCCTTGGCTCGCATATCCAACTGAAGCATCCACCGGGCTCTCCCGAGGCACTTGCACTAGCTACATGGATTGGCAGGAGCTATAGGTAGAACTCTACTCATCCAGCATTACCCTGGAATTGTTAATCCTCTCTTCATCCAGCATTACCCTGGAATTGTTAATCCTCTCTTCATCCAGCATTACCCTGGTCCATAGAATTACCCTGGAATTGCGTGCTATCAAGTTGTATGGAGTTCCTGATGATTTTTTGAAATTCCAGGGTGCACACTGGAACGGAGATCCGCTGGTCGGTCACCGAAGGCGCGGACTCTCCCCTGATGCCTTTCTGGAAGCACAGCGACGCAATACTCTGCTGCTCTCTGAAGGTCAGTCGATGCTGTGTGTCTCATGCTGTACGCTTATTGATTCCATCGCCACTCTTCCCGATAATAATAGCTTATGCCATAACCTGAAACCGGGGCATTGCCACCTGCTTGCAGCCGGCTTTCACGCTCAAGTTTGCCAACAGCGCCGGCTTCGACATCCTGGAGACTACGGTGGTGAACATCCAGGACCTGCCACTGGAGGCGGTCCTTGACGACGACGGCCAGAAGGCCCTGTTCGCGCAGCTCCCCAAGATCATGCAGCAGGTACTAGTACTATGCTCGTACCACCCATGGCCAAGTTGACGACGGCATTGCTAGTCTGAACCTAGGCTGATCTGCGTCTCCTACCTTTGTGAGCAGGGCCTGGCATACCTTCCTGGTGGCGTGTGCAGGTCGAGCATGGGGCGGCAGGCATCGTACGAGCAGGCGGTGGCGTGGAAGGTGGTGGGCGATGACGGCGCCCCGCAGTGCCTGGCGCTCATGCTCGTCAACTGGACCTTCATCTGATGCTCTGCTCCTGAGGTTCAGAGCCTCGCTCTGGCATCTGTCCAAGCCCTCGTCAACGCCACTGCCGGATGGCGCCTTTATCCTACTACGTATTATTAGTTGCTTTTCCGTTGCACCTGTGTGCCACAACGACTCGAGACATTGAGATGTTTGCTGTTCCTTGCTATGTTCTAAAAGTATCTGTGTACCGTGGATCGAGAGTTGGAGACAATGACACTGCTGTTTGTGTGTGAGACTAAACAAACTTAGTACTACTGTTATTTATCTGTGATATGTGTGTGTGAAAAATAAATGTGCATGCATGCTGCAACCTGCAATGCGAGTACTCGAGCTAGCACGAGCAGGAAGTAGTGATCATAATACTCGAGCTAGCCTTACTGCACCAACAGCTCCGATCCGATGAAGTGGACGGATCTCAGGCCTGTCAACTGTCAAGTCAACGCCGGTTTGCTAGTACACTGATCAATGGCGACGGCGATCGGCCGCACAGCGGCAGCGGCATCTGCAGGCTACACCGCGTGCAGATCATGTCTGCTGCTACCTCCTGCACCGACCTGTGGTCGTCTCTGCATCGCTGCGCCGCCGCTGCTCCGATGTCCTGCACCGACCTGTTCTGCATCGTCGACGTATGCTTTCCCGGATCCGTCAGCGACCCTGCCTGGCCGCACGCAGCATCAGAGCCTCCGAGGGCAGAAGGCAGAAGCAGCGGCGGCGTGCTTCATTGAAGTTGCCTGCGGCGTCTCGGGCCTCTCTCGTCGTCTTTTGAGTGGACCTCTCTCGTCGTCTACGCGCCACCCGCTTGGACCGGCCCGATGATAACATTAATGGGCCGAATGGCTTGCGCTTGTGCCCGACAAGCCCATCTCCATCCGTCCCCGTCCCCGTCCTCACCCGCAACCCAACCCGACGGCCACTTCAGCCATGGCCATGCTCGCCCTCTCCTCCCGCCCCCTGTCCTCCTCCTCCGCCGCCTTCCTCCGTTCGAAGCCTCCCACGCCCCACCTCCACCGCCTCCTCCTCCCCACACCCCTCTCCTCCGCCTCTGCCTCCCCACTCACGCCGCCGACTCCCCTTGCCGACCCCACCCCAGCGCCGGACGCGGACCCCACCCCGCTCTTCCTCCGCCCAGCGTCCCACCGGGTCCCGCCCGCCGCCCTCGCCGCGTTCCGCCGCCGCGCGTCCGCGCTCGTCCCGCCCTCCGCGCCGCACCTCCACCGCCACCTCCGCTGGCTCCTCGCCGACGCCAGCGCCGCCGCCTCCGATGACGGCCCAGCGCTCCTCCGCGCGCCGCTCGAGGACCTCGAGGCCCTGTGGGTGCGCCACGTCCGGGAGCGCACGCCGTTCCAGTACGTGGTCGGGAACGAGCACTGGCGGGACCTGGTGGTCGCCGTCGCGGAGGGCGTCCTCATCCCACGCCCCGAGACGGAGGCCGTCGTCGACATGGTGCGCGCCGTCGAGGGCTTCGCCGACGGGTGGTGGGCCGACCTCGGCACCGGGAGTGGCGCCATCGCCGTGGCTGTGGCGAGGGAGCTCGGTGCCGGAGGAAAGGTGTTCGCCACGGATGTCAGCGAGGTGGCCATCGGCGTCGCCAGGCTCAACGTCCGGAGGTACGGGGTGCAGGTGAGCTTGCGTTTCTATTGAGTTCTCCCTTATTTTTCATTGATCAGATTAAGTGAGTAACTGGGAGTACACAGAACTAATTTAACGTTCTTATGGTTATCACTTTATCGTCTCGTCTCGTCAGTGACAGCAAGTGTACCGAGCCATGTCAGCATGTGTTCCTCTAGATAGAGTGCTCAGTGCTGTTTTGCTGGTTATGGCTGAAATGTGGATAGTTAGCATAGGTGTTTTGCTGCAAAATGTAGAACGAACTGATTGAAAAAAAATGGTGCCTTGGGAGTGGTTTTACGTAATGCACAAGGTCAGGTCGTAGCAGCCAAATGTAAACAACATGGGTTGACGATTACTGATGCACTTACTGCTGAAGCTTATGCTTATCGTGATGCAATGCTAATGATAAAGGATCTCGGACTGTCAAAGGTGGTTGTTGAAACGGACTGCCAAGAATTAGTGGCGCTATGGAACTCTAGAACTATTAATAGGTGTGCTATTATTCCAGTGCTAAATCAAATCCAAAATCTTAGTCAACAATGCACACATTTCGTTTTGGCTCATGTAAGAAGGGAAGCAAACATGGCTGCGCATTATACAGCCAAGTTTGCTTTGCTTTCAAATTCTGAATGTATGTGGTTGCATGATATCCCTAACTTTTTATCTCAATGTATTCAGCAGGACTCATGTTCAGAACTGAAGTAATATAAAGTTTCTTTATTCTAAAAAAAAATGGTTTTGAGTTGTCAATTTGGATAAAAGTTAGGGAAATTTCAAGCTGGGACAGTGTATTATGATACAACTATAGTAGCCTCGTTCGGCTTTTGGTGTGGCTTTCATTGATGAAAGCGTGCTCAAAGATGTTCCTTTTAGCCTTTAAGTTGGATGCTCAAAGATGCTCAGCTGCTCAAATCGATGCTGAAAGCATGCCCGATGCACATCCACCTCAAAGGTGGATGCGAGCATAAACGTGAATTTCTGATAGTATCGTGTGTTCATTTGTTGTGTTAAACTGGTATGTAGAATTAAAACGACACATTTGTGTTTCACCCCATGCTATATCTTTCATTTTCTGATAGCCTACCCTACATCAACCTTAATAGTTTGGGAGCTACACACCCTAGTTAGAGTCAATAATAGTCTATGAAGTAAAACGATGAGAATCAACGAGCTTGGATTTGCTATTTTTCTGCACAGTTCAATTTATTACGCCGTGCTGTAGTACATTGAAAGTCGTGATTAATACAGTTTTTCTGTGTTGGAATTAGGATAAAGTTGAAATAAGGCATGGCTCATGGTTTGAACCTCTGGAAGATTTGAAAGGAAAACTGATGGGTGTGATTAGTAACCCTCCATACATACCAACCGATGACCTACCTGGTCTGCAACCTGAGGTTGGTTGGCATGAACCAAAGTTGGCGCTTGACGGTGGCAAGGATGGCCTTGAGCATCTGCTCCACCTCTGTGAAGGGTTATTCTCAGTTCTCAAACCTGGGGGTTTCTTTGTTTTTGAGGTAATATCTTTCTCACCATTTCTCAAAGCCTGTTACACTAGCTGCCAATGTGACAGGATGAGTTTAGCATGGTTCTCTTATAGGAAACTCAAATTTTATTATCAAGATGTTCTCCTGTCTAGCTGAATTTGAAATTCAATTTGTATCACCCTTCATCAGTTGATCATTTAGTAAAGCAACATCTGAATTTGTTACAAGGCCTGAAACTCCTATGGAAGTATATCATCCTATGAAACATGTAAAGTGTTGTTTTATACCTTAACGATTACCGTAACCCAGTTATCCGACATAGCCTGGACTCGTTTCGTACAGTTTGTTTTTGTTGTTTTGCAAATTTATACTGAAATTATTGTTCCAGAGGGATGTGACATTCAAATACCTTTGTGCATCTATTTGATAGACAAATGGCGATAAACAGTCGGAGTTCCTTGTTGATTTGATAAGCACAAAGTGGAGTTCTTCTTTTCACAATGTCAAAGCAGTTTTAGACTTTGCAGACATCAAGCGTTTTGTAACGGGATATCGAAGATGAACAATAAAGCACAGATGTTAGTGTAATCATTTTGTGACATGATGTCTTTCTTATGACTTCAGGTAAGAATAATGCCGTTTGACTTGGTTATTTTAACTGCTCACCTTTGTTCTCTTGTATCTTGAATCAATTTTCAGAATCCAAATTACTTATACTGCTTCTACCAGCAAAATTTTGTTGAACCTGCATTAGAACTGAAAATCAGTTTCTTACGCTCGCTAGAAATCAGCTTGAACACACGACCCTTTGTTCTCTTGTATCTTGAATCAATTTTCAGAATGCAAATTACTTATACTGCTTCTACAAGCAAAATTTTGTTGAACCTGCATTAGAACTGAAAATCAGTTTCTTACGCTCGCTAGAAATCAGCTTAAACATACGACTTAGCTTTATGTTCTTGGTATCTTTGTAATGATTTAGCATGCTTTTAGTTAGAGATTTTCATGAATTGCTTTTTCCTATTACGTTTTTGTGGCTATAATTGGACACAGTGCATTTCCTTGGTATGGTATGGACCGGTCACTATAATTTTGAAAAATAACGCTTTTGTTTATTTTGGTCTGAGATCTCTAAAGGGTAGGCTAGAGTTGAAACCCAGCAGAAGCCATCAAGGTTCAGACACGTGAATAGCTGTTTTCCAAGCACTCCTATCTAAGGCTAAGTCTTTAGGTATATTTCATCCTTTCAAGTCTTCTTTTATTGCTTCTACCCAAGTCAACTTTGGTCTTCCTCTGCCTCTCTTCGTGTTACTAACCTGGCTTAGGATTTCACTACGCATCGGTGCCTCTGGAGGTCTCCGTTGGACATGTCCAAACCATCTCAACTGGTGTTGGACAAGCTTTTCTTCAATTGGTGCTACCCCTAATCTATCACGTATATCATCGTTTCGAACTTGATCCCTTCTTGTATGACCGCAAATCCAACGCAACATACGCATTTCCGCGACACTTATATGTTGAACATGTCATCTTTTCGTAGACCAACATTCTGCACCATACAATATAGCAGGTCTAATCGCCGTCCTATAAAACTTACTTTTGAACTTCTGTGGTACCCTTTTGTCACATAGAACACCAGATGCTTGGCGCCACTTCATCCACCCTGCTTTGATTCTATGGCTAACATCTTCATCAATATCCCTGTCTCTCTGTAGCATTGATCCTAAATATCGAAAGGTATCCTTTCTAGGCACTACTTGACCTTCCAAACTAATATCTTCCTCCTCCCGAGTAGTAGTGCCGAAGTCACATCTCATATACTCAATTTTAGTTCTACTGAGTCTAAAACCTTTAGACTCCAAAGTCTCCCGCCAGAACTTCAGTTTCTGATTCACTCATGTCCGGCTTTCATCAACTAGCATGACATCGTCCGCGAAAAGCATACACCAACGGATGTCCCCTTGTATGTCCCTTGTGACCTCATCTATCACTAAGGCAAACAGATAAAGGCTCAAAGCTGACCCTTGATGTAGTCCTATCCTAATCGGAAAGTCATCCGTGTCTTCATCACTTGTTCGAACACTAGTCATAACATTGTTGTACATGTCTTTAATGAGCCCGACGTACTTCGTTGGTATTTTATGTTTGTCCAAAGCCCATCACATAACATTCCTTGGTATTTTATCATAAGCCTTCTTCAAGTCAATAAAAACCATGTGTAGGTCATTTTTCTTCTCCCTATACCGCTCCATAACTTGTCTTATTAAGAAAATGGCTTCCATGGTTGACCTTCCATGAAACCAAATTGGTTCATAGAGACCCGCGTTATTGCTCTCAAGCGATGCTCAATAACTCTCTCCCATAGCTTCATAGTATGGCTCATCAACTTAATTCCCCGGTAATTAGTACAACTTTGAATATCCCCTTTATTCCTGTAGATCAGTATCAATATACTTCTCCTCCACTCGTCAGACATCTTGTTTGATCGAAAAATATGGTTGAATAGGTTGGTTAGCCATACTATAGCTATGTCCCCGAGGCATCTCCACACCTCGATTTGGATATCATCCGGTCCCATCGCCTTACCTCCTTTCATCCTTTTCAACGCCTCTCTGACCTCAGATTCTTGGATTCTCCGCACAAAACGCCTATTGGTGTCATCAAAAGAGTCATCCAACTGAAAGGTTGTGTCCGTATTCTCACCATTGAACAATTTGTCAAAATGCTTTTGCCATCGATGTCGGATCTCATCCTCCTTTACCAAGAGATGCTTTCTTTTATCCTTAATGCACTTAATTTGGTTGAAGTCTCTTGTCTTTCTCTCACGAACCTTAGCCATCCTATAAATGTCCTTCTCTCTTTTCTTCGTACTCAAATGTTGGTAAAGATCCTCGTACGCTCTACCCTTTGCCACACTTATAGCTCGCTCTGCAGTCTTCTTTGCCACCTTGTACTTTTCTATGTTGTCCACACTCCTGGTACAAGCGTCTATAGCATTTTTTCTTTTCCTTAATAGCCCTTTGGACTTTCTTGTTCCACCACCAAGTATCTTTAGCCTCGCCTTCACATCCTTTAGTTACTCCACACACCTCTGAGGCCACCTTCCGAATGTTGGTTGCCATCTTCTCCCACATATTGTTTATGTCCTCTTCTTCCTTCCAAGAGCCCTCTTTGATAACCCTTTCTCTGAATACCTCTGACGTCTCCCCTTTCAGTTTTCATCATTTTGTTCTTTCAATCTTAGCTTGTTTATTCCTACGGGCACGCACCTGAAAATGAAAGTCTGCCACCAAAAGCTTATGTTGAGAAACAACACACTCTCCTGGTATCACCTTGCAATCCAAGCATGCTTGTTTGTTCTTTATTCTTGCAAGGACAAAGTCAATCTGGCTAGAGTGTTGTCCGCTACTGAAGGTCACTAGATGAGATTCTCTCTTTCTAAAAAAAGTGTTGGCTATCATCAGGTCAAAAGCTACCGCGAAGTCCAGAACTTCCTCCCCCTCCTGATTCCTACTACCATACCCAAAATCTTCATGAACTGCCTCAAAACCTGTGCTTGTAGTACCTACATGGCTATTAAGATCTCCAATAAAAAGCTTATCACTGTTAGGTACAGCTCTAATCAGGCCATCTAAGTCTTCTCAGAACTGTCTCTTAGCACTCTCGTCGAGGCCTACTTGGGGGGCATACACACTAATTACGTTCAAGACCATATCATCAACGACAAGTTTGACTAAGATAATCCTATCTCCTTGCCTTCTCACTCTCACCACACCATTCTTGAGGCACTTATCAATCAAAACTCATACTCCATTTCTATTCGCGTCTGTCCTAGTGTACCAAAGCTTGAAACCTGTATTGTCCACCTCCTTCGTTTTCTGACCCTTCCATTTAGTATCTTGAACGCATAATATATTTACACGCCTCCTAGTCGCGGTATCAACTAATTCTCTTAACTTACCTGTAAGCGACCCTACATTCCAACTACCTAAACGGCTCCTAGTTGGTTCGACTAGCTTCTTTACCCTTCGCACCCGGTCGACTCAGATGTGAAGGCCCTTGCTCATTTTTCACTACACCCGGGCGCCGATGTAACACACCACTAAGGAAGCGACGACCCGATCCTTGCTTACTTGACACCATGCCCAGATCGCGACACGACGCGTCACCAAGGGGTGGTTCTGATATGGCGCGTCGCTAAGAGGGTTACGTCCCAACGGTTTTCTTTCGGGTTTCATCTCCATTAGAATGGCTAGATTTAACGTTGGTTCGCCACGCCTATCACAACCCTCCTCCTTTACCAGAGCTTGGGATCTGCTATGTTGAGATAACCAAATCATAATTTAGATACGGTAGGCTTTCGTACTAGTATCATTAGAGATTTTTTGGTCGGGAATTGTGTTGACAAGGTTCATAAGAAATCGTGTTTTTACTGTCCAGGTTTGCACTGATGGCAAGTTGTCCTGAAACAGTCATGCTATCATTGTGGCTGTCGGTGTTTTGGGTCCGACGGGTCCTCAACCGACTAGTGAAAGTGTACTGCGTGCCCCTAATCCCGGATGGTGATGCAAAGAGACACAAGGTTTATACTGGTTCAGGCAATAGGTGCCCTACGTCCAGTCTGAGAGAGTGATCTTGTATTCCTTGCACCGAGGTGCTTGTAGTAGGGGCTTACAAGCTGAGCAAGAGAGGGAGCTAGTCCCAGGTCTCTGCGTAGAGTGGCGTGGGTTGCTTGAGATGTTGATCTCTTGCAGTGAGAGAACGTGTGTGTTACAGAGTGTTGTGCGTTGCTTGCACGTGTGTCCCCTCCTTAGAAGCGGCCCTGGTCACTCCCTTTTATAGTTGAAGTGAGGCACAGGGGCGGTACATGGATTTGTTACGTTGCGTTTTGTGAGCAGAGGCGGTATGTCCGAGCCCTGTAGCTCGTTACTGTGGCAGCATGGTCGGTGGAGCGGCCTTGTCCTCGGTGCACTGGAGCGACGCACCGGTCACGCCTGATCCTGTGCGACGTGGGAGCTCCTGCGGCTTGACGCAGGGCATGGCGCGTACTATGGACGACGTGCCGGTCCTAGAGTGCTGACAACGTGGAGAGCCGAGGCCCAGTCGGTGTAGAGGCTGAACCACTGTGGGGGGGCTCGGCGGGCGCGAGTCCCGAGGCTACAGGAGCCTAGAAGCGGATAGCCGAGGCTTAGAGGGAGCAGTTGGTCTTGTACGCTGATTCCGAGGCTACAGGGACCCGGACTTGACTTTCCACGCCACGCTGTCCTTGGAGCAGGGGTTAGGCAGCACAGTGCATCATGGGTGTTAGCCGTGGGCACAGTGCCGAGCACAGCGGCCGGTAACCCTTGCCCTGTCCTGTCCCGGACGGCATAGCGTCGATGTGACTCCCATCTCATCGGCCACTCCGCTGTATCGTGCCGCCATTTGGCTGACGTCGCGGGAGTGGTTGGACGTGACGTCCTGTCAGAGAAGTCGGTTAAGGCGGTGGTGACGGGGTTGATGCCGAGCCGGCCTCGAGCGAGTCGGTAACTGAGTGCTCGTCCGAGGCCTTATGACGCGGGGCCTCGGGCGAATCGGAGAATCGGTACCTCGTCCGAGGCCTTGTGGCGCGGGGCCTCGGGCGAGGCGGAGAATCGGTACCTCGTCCGAGGCCTTGTGGCGTGGGGCCTCGGGCGAGGCGGAGAGCCAGTACCTCGTCCGAGGCCTTGTGGCGTGGGGCCTCAGGCGAGGCGGAGAACCGGTACCTCGTCCGAGGCCTTGTGGCGCGGGGCCTCGGGCGAGTCAGAGAACCGGTACCTCGTCCGAGGCCTTGTGGCGCGGGGCCTCGGGCGAGGCGGAGAATCGGTACCTCGTCCGAGGCCTCGTGGTTTCATTTTGGGCCGAGCCCGCTTCGGGTGAGCCCGAATATTGTTCGAGGTGGGCCGGGTGGTCCAGCCGGGCCTCGGATAAGGTGGGGGTTTGCCGGTGGTTGTCTCTTGACTTCGATATTTACAAGGTCTAAGCGATTTTTTCGGTTCTTGCTTAGGGGACCCCTTTTTATGGTACCCGACAGTAGCCCCCGAGCCTCGAGGAGAGTGTGAGCGCTCTCCCTAAGGTTTTGACAAGACTTGGCTCGCGGCAGCTCCTGGCGGGATGGTGTTTCGTACTTGAGGCTTCGGTGGGTGCACACGAGCGCACCCGTCGGGTGTAGCCCCCGAGGCCCTGGAGGAGTGGATTTATTCTTCCAGGGGCTTTTCTCATGTTGAGTGAGGGGTTTTATTGCGTTTACCAAGCCCCCGAGTGCGAGTTCGGGTCGCTGGGCCTCGGCTTGGTGGCAGGAAGAGCCCCCGAGCCTCTGCTCGGAGCAAGAGGGCGATCAGGAGTTTCCCTGTCTTTTTTGTGCGGCCCTCGCACATCCTTTTCGTTCGGAAGGAGGGGTGTTTATCACGTTTGCCGAGCCTCCGAGTGCGAGTTCGGGTCGCTGGGCCTCGGCTTGGTTGCAGGAAGAGCCCCCGAGCCTCTGCTCGGAGCAAGAGGACGATCAGGAGTTTCCCTATTTTTTTTGTGCGGCCCTCTGGTGACACCTCTGGTGAGCTGTTACCGGGTAAGTCCGAGTGGAGACCCATGCCCCATTCGATAGGGGCTGGCTAGCGGTCCAGAGACGCACTCTAAAAGTACCAGAGGGCTTCTCTAGTGGGTTCTAGGGCCGTTCGATTGGCCCTAGGGGCTCGGTGCCTCTTTACGGTGAGATCCCATTCAGAGACCTCCCTACCGATCTTGGACACGACTTAGGGCATCCCAAGCAATTGCTTGCTTGGGCATCGGCCATGTACGGGCTCGCCCATAGTCATCCCCTACTCTGTTCGTCCTGGGGCGGCTGTCGATACCCTCGGGGGCCCAGCCTTCGAACCCCTGGACCGTAATGGGCTCGGTGCCCAGTTCCTTAGTCTGAAAGGAATCGGGTGGGAGATATTCCCTTCCCATCGACCGATGACGGCGGGTGCGCCTTTTGAGGTGACGGGGTTGATGCCGAGCTGGCCTCGAGCGAGTCGGTAACTGAGTGCTCGTCCGAGGCCTCGTGACGCGGGGCCTTGGGCGAATCGGAGAATCGGTACCTCGTCTGAGGCCTTGGAGAACCGGTACCTCGTTTGAGGCCTTGTGGCGCGGGGCCTCGGGCGAGTCAGAGAATCGGTACCTCGTCCGAGGCCTTGTGGGCGCGGGGCCTCGGGCGAGGAGGAGAATCGGTACCTTGGGCGAGGCGGAGAATCGGTACCTCGTCCGAGGCCTCGTGGTTTCATTTTGGGCCGAGCCCGCTTCGGGTGAGTCCGGATATTGTTCGAGGTGGGTCGGGTGGTCCAGCCGGGCCTCGGATAAGGTGGGGGTTCGCCGGTGGTTGTCTCTTGGCTTCGATATTTACAAGGAAAAAGTCTACATCACCCCCACCTTTCATACTTGGTCTACTTCACCCCCCTAACTATGAAACCGTCTGTTTTACCCCCTGAACTTTCCAAAACCGTCTATTTTACCCCTGGGTGGTTTTCTGACAGCGGTCTGCTACAGTAACAACGGACTTGCTACAGTAACAGTGGTTTGCTACAGTATCCGATGGTTTGAATTCCTTTCTGTTTATTTATTTTCGGTGAATCTTTGAAAAATCACAGTAAATCATAGAAAAATCATAAAATAAAAAATCTAATTTTGTTGGACTCCACATGAGTAGATCTACATAGTGAATATATAATACGGTATGTTTTAGTATAAATTTTTTTACTGTAGCCTTAGATTAATTGGAAAATCTAATTTTATCTTTAATTAATTGGAATAATTCATAGCTGTAGCTTCTATGGTCCAATTATGGTAAAATTTTTATGGCACGCTAATTATTGTATGCTTGAACTATAGTAAAAATTTCGTACTCATTGGACTATGTATAACTTAGTTACAGATAAATTCTAATTAATTACAGACAAAATTGGATTTTCCAATTAATCTAAAGCTATAAAAAAAATTTGTACTAAAGTATACCGTATTATATATTCACTGTGTAGATCTACTCATGTAGAGTCCAATAAAATTAGATTTTTTATTTTATGATTTTTCTATGATTTACTGTGATTTTTCAAAGATTCACCGAAAATAAATAAAAAAAAGAAATTCAAAACAACAGGGAACCGCAGCAAACCACCGTTACTGTAGCAAATCTGTTGTTACTGTAGCAAACCCGCTGTTAGAAAACTGTCCAGGGGGTAAAATAGACGGTTTTGGAAAGTTCAGGGGGTAAAACAGACGGTTTCATAGTTGAGGGGTGAAGTAGATCAAGTATGAAAGGTGGGGGGTGATGTAGACTTTTTCCATATTTACAATGTCTAAGCGATTTTTTCGGTTTTTGCTTAGGGGACCCCTTTTTATGGTATGCGACAGTGACATTATATAATTGTAGATAATTCATATGTTAAAGAAGAGGTTTTATGGAATCAACAAATTACACTTCTAGAGACAACATTAACAACCATTCAGGGGACCTAAATCCTCTGTTGTTCATTCTGTCTTGCCTCCTAAACATTTATTTATTCCTCATATGCAAAATTTGGTTGATTGTGTTATGCTGCTCTGCTGCTTTTGCGTGTTTGGTAAACCTTCTTGTGTTACATTAAAAAAAAGTAAACCTTGTGTTTGCAGTATTTAATCCTCCTCTTTTTTACCCTTGTTTTGTCAGGACCTTCCCAATTGAAAAATGAGATCAGTCTGGGCTGGCTTCGGCAGAAAGCGAACAATGCATACAATTGCCCCTTTGCAGAGCTTGTCGCTTGGAGTTTAAGCCTGCTGGTGGCAATAATATATGGCAAAGTCAATCTTAAATTCATATTCATAATATATATTCTTTAGGCATGCGAGGTAATATGTTTGCCAGAGCCAAACTGCAGATAGATGGTCCAACTGCCCAAGGAAGCTCTACGATAGTAGACAAGAGCCCTGTGGGAGTTTGCTTTTAGAAAATTGTAGCATGTATCTGGCCACTAGTTTTGTGGCTGAGTTGGGTGATGATTGTGATTTAAAGTGGAGGCTTTTTGGCGTCCAAAATTATTCCGCCGTCCACACGCTACCTGTGTGCTTCATTATTGGTGATGTGGTCCAGTTTTGTTTAATTATTGTTTTCTTGCTTGCTTGCTTACCTCTGCTGAATCCATCTCCAGACTAAATCTATGGAAGATGAAGCCCATAATGATTTTCCTATTCTTTTTAGTAAACCTAAAACATACTTGAACTGATGAACAAGACAGCCCACAACAAAGAACTGAAAATGACTTCTTAATGCAACCTTGTAGCTGAACTGCTGAATTGCTTGCTCTACCGGTTACCATGGCAGGTAGAATTCTTCTGTGCTTCATAGGGGTAATTCTGTTTTGCCCTTTTGGCTAGTCATGCTATGATGCATGTTTGATGGGCTGATGATCCATTCATAGCATTTTCGAAGTCCGTGCTTGACTAATTCATTCATTCATAGCATGCGAATGAAAATCACTAGAGCTATTACTGTATATGTATATAGAAAAAGCATGGTTTTAAAGGCCTCGCCTAGGCGTCCAGGCGTACCCAGCTCGCCTCAGGAAACAGTGGCGCCTTGTCGCCTAGGCGTCCAGACGTACCAAGCACTCGCCTCGATGCCTAGCCACCTTTAAAACACTGAGAAAAAGTGTAACACTCTAAAATTTGAATTTTTGAAAATAGATCTAAAAAGATTTAATTTGAAATTTTTGTGCTCATGAAATATAGGGGAAATATAATTTTTTTATTAAAATTTATCATAAGGAATAGTAACATGGATGTGCATAAATGCCGGTGCATTTTATTTATTTGGTTGAGTGGTTTTGATTAAAATTTAAAATGGTTTAAATTGGTTTTGGGAATGAGTTTGAAAATGGCTTTGAAATAAAAGAATTTAAAAAGTTATAAAATTTATTTTGAAAGTCTACCAAAATTGATCATTTCTATTTGCATTGAAAAGTATGTTTGAAACTATATTTCGATTTGCATTTGGTTCATAATTGAATTTGATTTTGAAAACAAAATAGAAAAAAACTCTCTCCTCTCCCTCTCTATCCCGCGCGGGCCACCTCTTTTTCCGATCTCTTGCGCGGCCAGTGCCGAGCAGCAGCCCACCTCACCTTTGGCCCGCACCGCTTGGCCTCTCCCTCTCCTCTCTGTTCCCGTAGGGCTAGCGCGCTCGCCCTTTGGCCCAACTCCGGCCCAAGCCGCACCAGCAAGCAGGCCACGCCGCACTGTGCCTCCACTTCCCTTGCGCGCAGTCGCTGCCACCACGGGCCCATGCGTCAGCCGTGTCTCCTACCTCGCGTCATGCCCGGCTCCAACTCTTCTGAGCTAACCGCGCTGTTTTGGTTATAGACTTCGATATTTTTCTGTGATAACAAGAACTGCCCTCATATCTGTTTTGGTTATAGAGTTACAAAAATCACAAGACGATGCAACCGCGCTGTCTAAAATCTAGAGCAGTTTCTGTTGTGTACTGTTTTCGACTACCTGAACTGTAGAATTTGAAAAAGTGTTCTATAAGGAAGTTGTGTAGGATTTGATAATATTTCCAATGATATAAGCGACAACTTTATTGGATTAACAGAATGAGAGTTACAACTATTTTACTGTGCTGTTGTTTTTCTGCTCACGAGGAATTTTAGATTTCTTGTTCTTGCCCCTACACGAGAGTGTCATTAGGATGTCAGAACGTCTTGATACTAGAAGAAGGTGCAAGCTACCCTTTTGATGTCCCCTAGTTGATCTTTTCTTAAGGGGGTAGCCAAGTTGAAAAAGTTGCAAGATGAAGTTTCATACGTTCTGGCTATTCATTTGGAAGCATTGATTATCTCTGTGATGGTTGCTACCATGAGAGGGTGCTTGTTGCATCCGGCCAACTCCAGAGCACAGCACAAGACTGGTGGGAGTCTTACCAGTATGGATGTCCCAACAATGTTGGACAGATCACCTAGAAGGAGTTTAGCGAGAGTGAAAGGATCTAGGATGTCGCCTAGAGGGAGGTGAATAGGCATTTCTAAAAAATCAACACCTTTAAAAACGAAAACGATTAGTAATAGGAGTTTCCAAAATGAAAACTCCAAATCAAAGTAATACAACCCCTCACAAGTTAGCCACAAAGTATATAAAAGATACTAGATAAACCTAGGGAGCCAAACAACGGCAACCAAAGAGTTGAATCAAAATGCACTAGTCAGTTAATGTCGGAAGTCCCGACAGTTTGAGTCAGAACTTCCGACGTGTCAGAAGTCCCGACGTTTGGGTCAGAACTTCCAACGTGTCAGAAGTCCTGACAGTTTGGGTCAGAACTTCCAACGCAAACTGTCAGCACTTCCGACCCCTACAGGAAATGAACTACAAGTGCTAAAATGAACTTTGTGATGCCGATAACTTACAAACCCACTTCCTAGTGGTAAGGTAAGGTGTTGGGTCACTCTCTTGACGTTGATAAGCCACCACTCCGTAGATCGAGGCCCAAACCCTAAGAAATAGCTAGAGAGAGAGAGGAAGATAACCAAATACATGTAAATTCGAGCAAATCACAACAACAACAAGCACGCGGGAGACAAGAATTTATCCCGAGGTTCGGCAGCCCCACAAAGGAGCTCCTACGTCCTCGTTGTTGAGGTGACCACTTTGGTCGGAGTCTCTTCCACCTCCTTGCCTCAGGATACCACAAAGGTCACTTGAGTTTCTTCACTAGAAAACAAAGGTAATACAAACTTCCCAAGGCTCTTCCACAAGATGGAAGCTCTTGGGCGACGTCTAGCCGGCTAGGGGAAAATCCCCAAGAGTAACAAATGCAAATCAAACCGGCTTGATGAAGAAATCAAGTGCTCAAGCTTGCTCAAAGTGTTTTTCTCACTCAATCCACTATCCAATCACTCAAACCCTTTGGGAATCAAAGTTGGAAGAAAAGGAGTGAAGAGAGGGGAGCCTAGAATGCTTGGGGGCTGTTTTGGCCGAGTGTTCGTTGCAATGAAGTGAGTGGGCAACGGTTAGAATGGAGGAGATGGGTATATATACTCCAAGGCAAAATCTAACCGTTCAGATCTATGTCGGGAGTTCCGACGCAGATCTCGGGACTTCCGATGTATGAAGAAAACACTGTTCATGCGAGGTCAAAGTCCACCCGAGACAGCCAACGTCGGAACTTCCGACGAACGTCGAGACTTCCGACGGTCGGAACTTCCGATGAACGTCGGGACTTCCGACGTGCACAGTCAGCAGGTCAGTAGAACCATCGATGCCGGGACTCCCGGCTTGGGTCGGGACTTCCGACTGTCGGGAATTTCGACTCATGTCGGGACTTCCGACATCCACAGTCACCGCGCAGGTTGTGACTGGGAGTCAGCACTTCCGGCAAGAGTCATGACTTCCGACTGTCGGGAGTTCTGGCTTACGTCGGGACTTCTAACACCGACAGTCACAGAAAATTATTCTTTGTGCTCGTGAAGTGCTAGAGTGTCTCTCTTTTGATTTGATTATTATGCTTGAGCACTCTATCTTCCTCAGACCACCTAAACTTGCATCCCTCTTAATAATACGGCATACCTATTAACTCAAGATCAAAAGAAAAACGAAATTAAACCTTTTGAGTTGATCTTCTTTAAAATTGATGCCGTGTCTTTCAATCTTCATCAAGTGAGGGTGCCAACATGTCAATATTGATCTAGTCACTTGAGCTTAGCCATCTTGAGCACGTGACTTGATTCCATTCATCAAATATGAATAACTCCAAATGCATCAAGTCACTTTAATCAACTTGTCCAATATAGATTTGATCCTTCACATTAATATGACCAACTTAGCTTGATTAGTACCTCAACTAAATGCAAGTACTTTCTTCTTCACCCTAGCTAGGTTCTTCGGCCGCCAAGCCGTCGCTTGCCCTTCACCCTTGCTTAGTACCTCGAAGCCTTTCCTTGCTATCTTCACCATCTCAAGCCATTAAGTCACATCTTGTGTTGAATCATCCATTCATATGTATTGTTATCTTTTTCATTTCAATTTAGCAAGCTTCAAATATGAGACCATTCCATATGCAATCCCTCATGTCTCATTAACTAATACTCACGAGCTTGCTTTCACATAGTACATGGAAATCCCACAATAAACAAGCATTTGCATGAATTCCATTTGCATTGTTGTCTTGTGCTTGAACTAGATTGTTTATACAACAACACATCATTTTGGCTTTCATTAAGTACCTGTGAGATAACCTATTACCTGTCCACACTTAGCAAACGGGTTAGTTCTTTAATCATATTGTCATTCAATCATCCAAAACCCACTAAAGGGCTAGATGCACTTTCAATCTCCCCTTTTTTGGTGATTGATGACAACTTAATTAAAGCTTACAAAATGATATAAACATTTAAACTTTTGGGTTCAATGATTTATGAGAGGCTCCCCCTTAATATGTGCTTATGATTAGAATTCACAAAATGACCTCAAATGTCAATTGCACATACTAAAACATATAGGAGACTCCCCCTAAATCATTGCATCCATGGGGTGCATGTGTGTGTGACAAAGTTAAACCATGATGCATATGACAAGATATATCACACAAGAATAAATATAAAGGCATCACATCAAATATTTTCATTCTAGCATGCATAGTCCTTATGAAAATAAATATAACACATGTAATTCACACATAGCACTCATTACACATTTTCTCAAGTCCAGAAACCACCGATATATAAAAAAGATCATGTCTCAAGAGATACATAGATAAAGCATAAGTGAGTCTCATCTCTCACATGATACAATCTATCTCAAATCCAAGATACATCAATGAAGCTCAAAAATAAGAAACGACAGCCTGCTGTATATATCTTCAGGTACAAAGATAAGCAAATGAAACTATCCTGAAGCTTTAATCAGTCTCTCTCCCCCTTTGTCATCTATCACCACAAAGGTCCAACAATGACATACTAAGGACAAAGGGGCTACAAGCTATCACACAAAGCACAAAGGGTGCTTAAGGTTCAAACTTTGTACTAATCTCTCCCTTTGTATTAAACTCTCCCCCTTTGTCATCTTAAAGAGGCTGTACTTGTCACTTGTTTGCAATTCAAAATAGATCAAGTACATTGGTTTACTAGCTCATGAACAAACTCATACACTAACCACTAGATTATATAATCATTCAAGCAATAGTGGTATTCTATGAGTCTAAAAATTTTCATTTGTAATGCACGATCCTATAAGCATGTACTATATGCACTAACCGCATATTAGTAAGGGATGAAAAATGATCATGCATAATACAATGATACCTTTGCTATATTGGAGAGGAAGATAGTCATATAGATTTCAATTCATTTCTCCAATAGCACCATGAAGTCCAATTATAAGCTTAGTGAAGACCAATAGATACCAATTCTTTGAATTCCTATTCTTCACCCATATGAATTGAGAATCACTAATGATCAAGTGCACTCTCCTTGTTGTGGTTGGCTTGCTTCTTCTTTGATCATTGCTTGCTTGAGAGTACTAAAAGATGCACCACTTGTAATACCACTTGAAATTTCATGATACCACTTGAAATTTCATGACTTATTCTCTTTTGGGTGTTGCTTGCTTTCTAGACCAATCTCTTGATTTTCTTCAACCAAGTACCTCAAATGTCCCTTTAGATTACCACTTCAATTTTAGCCATCCAAGCCTAGGGCGAAGTGACCTCTCTCCAAAGAACCATCCTTGATACTCACTTGAAATAACTTAAAAGAAAACCACTTGATCCACTTGAAAGATTTTGTTTGATTGATCCATATTGTTGGACTTAAATTGATGAATAACTTTGAATCCTTCTTTAAGTCCTTTTCTTTCTACTTGTTTAAGTCCTCTTATTTCTATCAAAAGATCTCCAATTATCACTAGAACTTAAACTTCATCTTCATCTTGATCTTGGTCTTGGTCTTGATCTCTAGCTTGAGTACCAAATGTGTACCAGATACACTCTTCAAACAAATTGTCTTGTACTCATCATTTGTCATGCTTCTATCTTAAACCAAAACCAAAACATAGGTACCTCAATCACTTATAGATATGATTCTAATTTGAGGACCTTTGAATCTAAGTGACTTTTGATCAATCCAATAATTGTCACTTTCCTAGCAGATTCTGTACTCTTCAAAGAATAAATCATATCTCCCAAAGTACATATCCAAAAACCACAACATTTGGTGAAGATGTAACACACTAAGCCTTCTAGTAGCTGTAAAAATTTTAGCTTCTTTTGACTTCTATATTGCTACCAGATTTCATATCTTTCCATACTGCTACATGCTGAAAACTGCTGCACTATAGCTGACAAGATCTACTCCAAATCCGAAGTATCACTTATCCAAATCTCATGAAATTTGCACAGCAACTAATACCATAAGTGTAGAGCATGCAGACCAAATTTCAAGCCAATATAAATAGATTTGGTTGCTCAAACATGTGAATGATCACTGCTAGCTCAGATTTTCAATATTGGACAGATTTCAATAATTGAGCTATTTTTCTCCAAATTGAACTAAACTTGAAATCAACTTGTTTGAATACTCTCACAAGACATATGTCCATTCAAACCACTTACTAGAAGAAATCTTATGAACATATCCAATCAAACCAACTTCAAACTTGATTACTTAAGCATTTAATCCATTCAAACATCTCATAGCAAGCAACATATGCATATATATATCCAATTCAATTAACTCATATGCACCCAAATAAACTTTGATCAACAAGAGATATACCTTGATAGCTTATGATCATCTTTGCAAGCTTCAACTCCACTTATTTGCAGGCCTTCAAATATATCAATAAATTCCCACAACTTGAATATGACACTTGTATGTTGATAGCATATGGACTTCACTCAATTTTGACTTGGCATTGGGATAGAATTGCACTAGGTTTTAATACTTGACTCAACATAAGATGAACAATAATAATTTCATTGAATCAAGTCTCCAATGCCATGGTACCTACAAACGATCATCCACTTTTCGATGGTACCCAAACTAGTTTGGGTCCTCTCATGTTAGACGCAACATACTTAGGCATAACCTTAGTATGAATAGCGGAATTTTTGCAATACTAACCAATAAGGTACAATAACAAACCTTCCTAGGCATAATATTTGCATCAATTGAAATAGGCTTAGGATTCTCACTTAGGGGACATGAATTAGCCAAGAATTGATTATCTCTTTTTTGAATATTTGGCAAATTTATGATTTTCAAAAACTTGAGAGAGATTTTAGACAGACATAGGGATTTTTATGGACTTGAGAGAACCATGTCACATGTGATTAGGCAGATAATCAACCAAGGGTAGCAATAATCACGACATGACTAGGTCACAAAGACCCAAAAACCACATGATTTTCAAAAACCACACCACCTACACATGCTAGTTAGGGATTTTGAAAAACATCTATCCTATATCACACTAATGCACACACTAGCATATAAAGGGCCTTAGATGCACTTACAATGCATGTATGTAAATACATACCTTTGCCTTGAGCCCACAATATCACCACTGAGATAATACATGGCATGATAACATCATGTTGACCTCACTTGTCAAATAATCATACCATATATGAAATCAATTTTCATCTAAAGGACTATAAGTAATGCTAGATAAATTTGTTAGTCCACAATGGTGCAAAATAGAAACTGAGCTCCCCCTAAATAAGTACCACAAGTAATTTGAATGACTTTCAACAAGCACTTTATTCTTTTAAGAATTTGGGAGTCAATTTTCTATTTTGACCCACACAAAGTAATTTGCCATATTTAAATTTCGTTGAGACATACTCACAACCCACTTAGGTTTGATAGATCACAAGCTTCTGAGCAAATTAAGGATATATGAAATCATATGGATCAAACCTCAATTGCATCCCAATTAGTGCTCTGGTTCCTGCCATACCAGACACGTCCGGTAGACATACCAGACACGTCCGGCATGTGAAGAACATAAACACTTTTCCTTTCTACCCTGGACATACCGGACATGGCTAGTAGGCGCAGGACAGAAACAATTGAAGCGCTGCTTGTGATTCTTTGTTTTAGCTCTAGTACTTCTTGTATGCCTGCATCTGAACAAATGCATTGCTCTACTAGAGAGCCATTAAAAGCATCACATGGCAAATATGATAATGATTAAATAAAACTAATTAGTCACTTCCAATTCTTTCACAAATATGCTTATTTGTGAGCCATTGAGCACTAAACACAAAGTGGCTATCCTATAAGGTCTTTAGGTACTTGTTACCAATGGTAGAGATGAAGTAAACGATATGGTCATTGATTTATCATCGGGTCAACCATATATGAGATTATGATAAGAATTGATTGATAGATTGAGTGAATATTTTTAATTTACTTGCTCAACCACCCCGAAGCTTTCATCTCACCACCAAGTACCTACATTATCAACCTAAGCACATTTTGGTACCCAACTCTTGCTGGGTCCTTTTGGGTTAGTCAACAAGTGCTTAGGTACCCAAATGGCCTTAGTACTAGTTTGTGGTGAACACATCACCTTGCTAGTGCTAACTCCTTTTGTGGTCTTCCTAAGCATATTATCATAAACAAATGTGTTCGGCTTAGGGATGTTACCATTTGGGCAATCATAGCTTAGATGCCCCTTTCTTTTACAAGCATAGCATATGCGACCTTTGTTTGCTTTATGCTTGTTTTGCTTGTATGGACATCTATCAACCTTGTGGCCCATCTCATTGCATCCATAGCATCTTCTTGTTGCAACTTGGGCTACCTTTCTTGACTCTTGATATATTGGGCATTTCTTGGTAGGATGCCCCAATTTCTTGCTCATGAGACAAGCGCTTTGTCCATCACTCTTCACTTACTTGGCCTCCTTGATTGAAGCCTTTTGAGTGGCGGCTTCAACCTTGTCGGCCCAATTCTTATGTGGACACGTAGCCCACTCATGTCCATACAATCCACAACCATAGCACATACTTTTTCCATGTTTCTTGCTCTTGGTTGTGTTGGCCTTGCTTGAAATGTGATTCCTTTGTTGGGTTTTGAAGGAAGCAAGGTTTGAACCCTTCTCAAGCTTCTTCACCATGTTAACACGGTTATCTTGAGAAGGTTGTGCTCTCTCCTTACCCTTCAATTGAATCACATCATTTTTTAGCCTTTCCACTTCTTCCTTAAGCTCTACATTTTCTATAAATTTTTGCTCAATCGAAGATTGGCTTGCTTGAGAAGCACACTCATTAGCACAAGAAATATTCAATTGAGATTGTGTACAAGTGAGTGTGTGAGTGGGAGGTTGAGATGATTTTACCGTTGTAATCACAACCTCATGAGCCACCTCAAGCATGATGCTTGATTCTACTAATTCTTCATGAGAGCACTTGAGATGAACATAGTTTGCTTGTAACACATTATATTTGCTTGAGAGTTCATCTAATTTTGCCTTGAGCTCAAAGTTTTCCTTCTCTAGTTGTGAAACACTAGAAGAGGAGTTAGTAACTAAAGCATGCTCAATTGATAATTTTTCATACCTCTCATTTATAGCCTTTAGCTCTTCCAATTTGGAGATGAGAAACTTTTCTTGATTTTGAAGTGATTGCTCTTGTTTCTCATTTTCTTCCTCTAGCTCATCATTCTTCTCAACTAGCTTCATGAGAATGAGCTTGTCTTTGTTGCTTAGATGATCAAGAGTGTAGCTATCTTCAATTTCAATATCACTCTCTTCTTGATCATCTACTCGTGCTATCTCCTTGGCTTGATCTTTCTTGCTAGCCTTCTTCTTGCTTTTCTTGGCCATGAGACACAAGTGATGAGTATCATGAGATACTGAGGTTGACTCATCACTTGGCCACCACCAGGCTTGAGCCTCATCATCACAGACTGCCTGCTGTCTAGCTGCCTCAGCCATACCGGACACGTTTGGTAGGGATACCGAACACGTCCGGTATGTGCTTGTAGACAGCACAATCGCCTTGGCTTGCACCTTTTGCTCTGGCTCGACACTCTTGAGGTCTTGTGAGGCTTCTTTGCCACATGAAGACATAATGGACATATTTTCCATTGACTCGACCTCAAGTGCATCATCGCATTTGGATTTTCCATATACCTCAACGAGTTTGGTCCAAATGAGATGAGCACTCTCAGGAGGTGGTTGTCCATTGAATATTGCCTCATCTTGAACCTCTGCACTCAATGTACTCAAAATGATATTAATAGCTTGAGCATTGAGTTGCACGCATATTTCTTCCTCTTTTGATAAATTCTTATAGTTGCTCCAATCAACTATAGGAAGAGGTATGCTTGCAAACACAATATGCTCAACAAGAGGACTAATATCTCTAAAAGCATTGAGTACATGAATTGACCAAGGTAGAAAGTTTGAACCATCATTTTGGAGAAGCATCGGCTCCAACTCGATAGGTGTCGACATCCTTTTCTCATGGCGGTGAAGCTTTAGGTGAGAACCTCTCTCTGATACCAATTGAAAGGATCTAGGATGTCGCCTAGAGGGGGGTGAATAGGCATTTCTAAAAAATCAACACCTTTAAAAACGGAAACGATTAGTAATAGGAGTTTCCAAAATGGAAACTCCAAATCAAAGTAATACAACCCCTCACAAGTTAGCCACAAAGTATATAAAAGATACTAGATAAACCTAGGGAGCCAAACAACGGCAACCAAAGAGTTGAATCAAAATGCACTAGTCAGTTAATGTCGGAAGTCCCGACAGTTTGGGTCAGAACTTCCGACGTGTCAGAAGTCCCGACGTTTGGGTCAGAACTTCCAACGTGTCAGAAGTCCTGACAGTTTGGGTCAGAACTTCCAACGCAAACTGTCAGCACTTCCGACCCCTACGGGAAATGAACTACAAGTGCTAAAATGAACTTTGTGATGCCGATAGCTTACAAACCCACTTCCTAGTGGTAAGGTAAGGTGTTGGGTCACTCTCTTGACGTTGATAAGCCACCACTCCGTAGATCGAGGCCCAAACCCTAAGAAATAGCTAGAGAGAGGAAGATAACCAAATACATGTAAATTCGAGCAAATCACAACAACAACAAGCACGCGGGAGACAAGAATTTATCCCGAGGTTCGGCAGCCCCACAAAGGAGCTCCTACGTCCTCGTTGTTGAGGTGACCACTTTGGTCGGAGTCTCTTCCACCTCCTTGCCTCACTCAAGGATACCACAAAGGTCACTTGAGTTTCTTCACTAGAAAACAAAGGTAATACAAACTTCCCAAGGCTCTTCCACAAGATGGAAGCTCTTGGGCGACGTCTAGCCGGCTAGGGGAAAATCCCCAAGAGTAACAAATGCAAATCAAACCGGCTTGATGAAGAAATCAAGTGCTCAAGCTTGCTCAAAGTGTTTTTCTCACTCAATCCACTATCCAATCACTCAAACCCTTTGGGAATCAAAGTTGGAAGAAAAGGAGTGAAGAGAGGGGAGCCTAGAATGCTTGGGGGCTGTTTTGGCCGAGTGTTCGTTGCAATGAAGTGAGTGGGCAACGGTTAGAATGGAGGAGATGGGTATATATACTCCAAGGCAAAATCTAACCGTTCAGATCTATGTCGGGAGTTCCGACGCAGATCTCGGGACTTCCGATGTATGAAGAAAACACTGTTCATGCGAGGTCAAAGTCCACCCGAGACAGCCAACGTCGGAACTTCCGACGAACGTCGAGACTTCCGACGGTCGGAACTTCCGATGAACGTCGGGACTTCCGACGTGCACAGTCAGCAGGTCAGTAGAACCATCGATGCCGGGACTCCCGGCTTGGGTCGGGACTTCCGACTGTCGGGAATTTCGACTCATGTCGGGACTTCCGACATCCACAGTCACCGCGCAGGTTGTGACTGGGAGTCAGCACTTCCGGCAAGAGTCATGACTTCCGACTGTCGGGAGTTCTGGCTTACGTCGGGACTTCTAACACCGACAGTCACAGAAAATTATTCTTTGTGCTCGTGAAGTGCTAGAGTGTCTCTCTTTTGATTTGATTATTATGCTTGAGCACTCTATCTTCCTCAGACCACCTAAACTTGCATCCCTCTTAATAATACGGCATACCTATTAACTCAAGATCAAAAGAAAAACGAAATTAAACCTTTTGAGTTGATCTTCTTTAAAATTGATGCCGTGTCTTTCAATCTTCATCAAGTGAGGGTGCCAACATGTCAATATTGATCTAGTCACTTGAGCTTAGCCATCTTGAGCACGTGACTTGATTCCATTCATCAAATATGAATAACTCCAAATGCATCAAGTCACTTTAATCAACTTGTCCAATATAGATTTGATCCTTCACATTAATATGACCAACTTAGCTTGATTAGTACCTCAACTAAATGCAAGTACTTTCTTCTTCACCCTAGCTAGGTTCTTCGGCCGCCAAGCCGTCGCTTGCCCTTCACCCTTGCTTAGTACCTCGAAGCCTTTCCTTGCTATCTTCACCATCTCAAGCCATTAAGTCACATCTTGTGTTGAATCATCCATTCATATGTATTGTTATCTTTTTCATTTCAATTTAGCAAGCTTCAAATATGAGACCATTCCATATGCAATCCCTCATGTCTCATTAACTAATACTCACGAGCTTGCTTTCACATAGTACATGGAAATCCCACAATAAACAAGCATTTGCATGAATTCCATTTGCATTGTTGTCTTGTGCTTGAACTAGATTGTTTATACAACAACACATCATTTTGGCTTTCATTAAGTACCTGTGAGATAACCTATTACCTGTCCACACTTAGCAAACAGGTTAGTTCTTTAATCACGTTGTCATTCAATCATCCAAAACCCACTAAAGGGCTAGATGCACTTTCAGAGAGCTTCAGGTCGTACCACATTCTCACAGGTGTGGTAGAACTTAGGCAAGAATAGTTCCTCAACTTGAAGCAAGGATCTATGTTAGTGTGTGAGTATCATAACCGGTTCACTCAATTGTCACGCTATGCACCAAAAGAGGTGGATAGTGATGCTAAGAAGCAAAAACGCTTTTTGAAAGGACTAAATGATGGTTTGCAACTACAGTTGATGACCGTGGTGTATGCCAACTATCAGACATTGGTGGACAGAGCAATTGTAATTGAGAATAAGCGTAGAGAGATGGAAGAGAAGAAGAGAAAGCATGACCTTCAATGCCAGTTAAGAAATACTCATCTCCGTTTCACTATACAACTAGAATATCAGTCACACCCTATGAATCTGCTTGGAAGTAATGATCAAGATCAATATCATCAACCTAATGATAAAGTGCAGCTTTTTAGCTCTCAAGAGCCATGTCTGTCACCTCCCACTATCACCTTGATGAAGACAAATACTTTTACTAGTGAGGAAGATTATGATTGTGGTAAGATTGGACATTATGAGAACATAATGTCCATAAGAAGCAGGTGCAAGAAAATAAATTAAAGCGAAACTACATCCCTGGAAGTCTGAACGATGTGGATATGATTACCACTCATGGAGCTAAGGAAGTTGTCATGGGGTTCATTCCAGTAAACTCAGCCCCTACCATGGTTTTGTTTAACCCCAGTGCGTCACATTCATTCATCTCTAGGGAATATGTGGAAGAACATAAGATAACTATGCTTCCAATGAGGAAATCTCTAATAGTTAACTCTCTAGGAGAAAAGAAGGCAAACCGCATATGCCCAAAAGTTAGTCTTAACATAAAAGGGAAGAACTTTGAGGCAAACCTTATAGTTTTGGAGTTAATGGACATTGATGTTATCCTTGGAATGGGATGGTTATCTTCTTGTAAAGGAGTAATTAAGTATGCTCAACATTTGGTGCTACTAACAACACCATCAGGAGAAAGAATTGAGTATGAGGGTATTCAACCTGCATCTGAGGATTATGAGAATGACCTACTAGAAAGAGTGTCCTGTGAGGATAGTAAAGTGGATTGTGAGTTTTCAGATGTCAATGTAGAGGAACAAACACCTTTGGAGGAGATCAATAAGATAGACGAACACGCCTATGCAAACTATCCAATTAAGAAGGGTCTGAACGCTCAAGGTGCCATATGAAGTTCAATTATGCTCTCTAGCTCTCACTTGGAAGAATCGGTTAATCTGATGAGGGAGGTGGTACTCAAGGATGTGAGAGAGAAACTCAGAGTTTTCGATGATTAGATTTGTTTAGAGGTTTAAGCAAGAAAACGTGAGATGGAACCTTTGATGTATGATCTGGAGTTATCCATTCTGGGGCATGGAGGTACTATCTTCTTGGGCATAACAAGTGACATCTATGAGTATCACAAGAATCTATAGGACATCTTCACTAAGTTAGTCTTGAGCTTGTGATATCCTCGTTGGAATGAGATTGATTATGACTTGGAAAAGTGCTATCACCTAAAGAAGTAAAAGTCATAGCCGATGCCCTTAGCAATGGAGAGTTGTGCTAAGAAGGTTTGGGTGACAGCAAGGACTAAGAATTGTATTTCTAGTTCGAGTAACTTGATCGGAATCATTAATGTTTTGAAGATTGGTAGTAGAATTTCCTTCTGACCAAGAGATTCGTCAGGCTTCATTGAAAGGTGGATATTTTAAGAAAGAGAATTGGTGTTAAAGGAAAGATGGCCTAGTGATTGAAGTTACCTGAGAATTGTTTGGAGTACCTTTTAGAATCTTGGAATCAGTTTACCAAGTTACTTGGAGTAAGGTTAGCAGGTATGTAAAGTAAAGTGGGATCTTTATCAAGAAGATGGAACTACTCAAGAAAATGAAGAAGAATCCAAAGACGGAGTATCCCTATCTCCTAGTCGATGTCTTTCGAATCTTGAGGATGAGATTCATCTTAAGGGGGTAGAATTGTAACACCCTAAAATTTGAATTTTTGGAAATAGAGCTAAAAAGATTTAATTTGGAATTTTTGTGCTCATGAAATATAGGGGAAAATATATTTTTTATTAAAATTCATCATAAGGAGTAACAACATGGATGTGCATACATGCCAGTACATTTGATTTATTTGGTTGAGTGATTTTGATTAAAATTTAAAATGGTTTAAATTGCTTTTGGGAATGAGTTTGAAAATGGCTCTGAAATAAAAGAATTTAAAAAGTTATAAAATTTATTTTGAAAGTCTACCAAAATTGCTCATTTCTATTTGCATTGAAAAGTATGTTTGAAACTATATTTGGATTTGCATTTGGTTCATAATTGAATTTGATTTTAAAAACAAAATAGAAAAACTCGCTCCTCACCCTCTCGATCCCGCACGGGCCGCCTCTTTTTCTGATCTCTTGCACGGCCTAGTGCCGAGCAGCAGCTGAAAGGTCCTTGTTTGGTTTTGGTAATTGAGTGACAACTTAGGTGGACTAATTGTGTTTATGTGAGATACACAGGTGATTAGTCCACAGGTACATGTGTGTGAGCAACATATGCCATGAAGGTGAAAATGGCTTGGAGATGTTGCAAAGCTCACACATGTGATGATGAAGGAGCTTAAATGCACATGAGACATGACATTGAGTCATGTGATCAAGGTGGAGAAGATCAAGACAAGACTTGGCTTGATGGACCGGTTGCAAGCGTGAAGGGCAAGTCGAAGGCTTTGGAGTGATGGACCGCGTGGCGGTGAAGCTTGAGCAAGACTTGGCGCCGATGGACGATGGCAACGGTGAAGAGCAAGTAGAGTCAAGATCGATGAACCAATATGATCATGTGATGATATGAAGTGGATCATATCATTGTTGATCGTGTTGGTGCATGTGTTGCATCGACATTGGAGGAGATGAAATGGAATGCGCAAGGCAAAGGTATAACCTAGGGCATTTCATTTCACCGGTCATAGGTGTGTAGAGAAGTTTATGACCGGGTTTAGGATAGATGGCCGTACTATCAAGAGGGGCAAACTAGTTTGCATATCGGTCATCTAGTGCCACTCGAGTGATCTAACTTTGCATTGTCGCTAGGATCGAGTGGCGTGGCAAGTTGAGTGGCTAACATCCTTTGGGAAATGATTGTGAAAATGCTAACACACATACACATGGTGGTGTACACTTGGTGGTGTTGGCACATTTACAAAGGCGGTGGTGTTTGCAAGGGTGAGATGGGTTTGGAATGTCTATTTTCTATTGCGCCGGATGCAAATTCTTGTGGTTAGCACACTTGAGCAAGGGTGAAGAAAATGGAGAAGATGCTGGCGTCGGTCAACTAACCGGACGCTGGATCTGAATGCACCGGACGCTGGCAGGCTGCGTCCGGTCGCGCTGATGTGGAGTGTAGCAGTAGCTAGAGAGTGACCGGACGCTGGCTGCGTCCGATCGCGTTCGACCGGACGCGTCCGGTCATGCTCGGGAGCTTACTGGAAACGACCGGACGCTGAGGGTCCAGCGTCCAGTCAGTTGAAGCTAGAGCGTCCGGTCAGGTCAAGTGACCGTTGGAATCAGGACACGTGATCGTCTGCGGGCGACCGGACGCTGAGGTCCAGCGTCCGGTCAACTCGACCGGAGCGTCCGGTCGGCCCGACCGTTGCCCAGTGAAGGGGTAACGACTAGTTTAGCCCTTGGGGCTATAAATAGAAGTGGCCCTCGGCCATGGCTGGTGCTGAGCACCTTGGGGGACTTTGTGTCCATGCTTGAGAGTGCTTAGGAGCCCTCCATCTCACATATACTTGATAGTGATCATCCGATTGTGAGAGTGAGCGATTCTAGTGCGATTGCATCGTGAGGTTGCATCGAGTGGCACTAGGTGATCGAGTTGCAAGCCGGTGGTGCTTGTTACTCTTGGAGGTTGCCACCTCCTAGACGGCTTGGTGGTGGTCTCCGTCGAAGCGCGCAAGAAGCTTGTGTGGCGCTCCGGAGAAGTGCTTGTGAGGGGCATTGTGCTCGCCCCGCGGGAGCCGCGAAGAGCAACTCTAGTAAAGCGTGTCATTGAGCTACCCTCACTCAAGGGGTAGGTTCTTGTGGCGCCCGACGTGCGGGCTTAGCGGGTGATGCTAATTAGCCGCCGAACCACCAAGTGAGCGGTCGACACAACGGGGACTAGCGTGTTGGCAAACACGTGAACCTCGGGAGAAAAATCATCGTGTCAACCTTGTTCTTCCTGTTGGTTTGCATCCCCATTACACAAGCTTGCAATTACTTTTATACATATTAAGCTTGTGTAGTTGCTCTTGTAATTAGATAGCTTGCGTAGCTTGCTAATTACCTTCTTGCTTGTGTAGCATAGAAGTAGCTCCCTTGCGTGGCTAATTTGGTTTTAGTAACCTTGTTAGTCACATTGCTTAGTTTGTGTAGCTAAGTATTTGCGCTCTCTAATTAGGCATTGGTTGCCTTGTTATTGAGCATTGCTAGTGAGCTTAGTTAGCTTTGTGCTTTTGCTTACTAGCATGTGTAGGAGCTCCCTTGTCACTTAAAGTACTAGTGGCATAGGTTTGTGTAACCTTGCTCCTAGAATTGTTTAGGAGAGCTCTAGCTAGCCCGGCACCTTTGTTGCATAATTGTTATCTTTGCAAGGTGCTAGTGAACATATATAGTGGGGTATAGTCTTGGCTAGACCAATAGTTTTAATTCCGCATTTATATCGGTTAGCCGACGCGATTAAGTTTTAGAAAAGACTATTCACCCCCCCTCTAGTCGCCATCTCGACCCTTCAGTAGCCCACATCACCTTTGGCCCGCACCGCTCGACCTCTCCCTCTCCCCTCTGTTCCCATAGGGCTAGCACGCTCGCCCTTTGGCCCAACTCTGGCCCAAGCCGTACCAGCAAGCAGGCCGCGCCGCACCGTGCCTCCTCTTCCCTTGCGCGCAGTCACTGCCCCCATGGGCCCACACGTCAGCCGCATCTCCTACCTCACGTCGTGCCTGGCTCCAACTCTTCCAAGATAACTGCGCCACTAAGAGTCCGTCGCCGCCCTGTCCTCGCCGTTTGCCGTGTTCTCCACGCCACCTGCCCCCTTAAATAGTAGCCGAGCTCGCGCCGCCCTGTTCCCAACCCTTATCGCAAGCTGTCGCCTCGCCTCAAGCCACGTCGCCATCGTGGAACCCTAGCACCGCCGTCGCCATCTGCTCTACCATGTTCCATGCCCCTTGCGTGCCTCATCGTTGATGATAACCTCCTAGGTGAGTTCGCCGTGCTCCTCTCTCTTGGTGCCTTCCCCATGTCGTAACATGGCCCATAGGCGCTTTCCCGTGCACGCCGGTGAGCTCCTCGTCGCCGTTAATGGCTGCCGCCGTCTGGAGTCCTGTTCCAGTCGGCCACACCTTCATTCTCTCCCTCCCATCTAATCTCAACCGCCCGATCCACGCTCAAAGGCTCAGATTAGAAGGTACCCTTTCGGCTTGGCACATATGCTAAAGAGTCCTCCAAGTTTTTAAGTATATAACCCGCCGTCCCTATATTTTTGCTAAAGAGCCCCTGCACTTTTCTATTATCGAACCCGCAGTCCATTGCGTATTTCACAGATTATGCCTTATTCTTTTAAAAGCGTATTTTGTTTGGTTGACTTCAAAAATACGTTTTTAGTTATTTACAGTTTTGTCACTAGATTTATTCAGGCTATAACTTTGTCGTTTTAACTCTAATTTGACTCGTTCAAATTGTGTTAGGTTTGTATTTATGTTGTCTATGTGTTCATATTACTGTTAAGTATGTTTTCAACTTTTAAAATTTATGGTTAGATTTAATCTATTATTTTATTAAAAAAAATCTTGTTTAAATCCTATCTTCTACGTTTTAGCTATGATTTGACCTATTCAAGTTGTGCTAGATTCATTGCAACGAGATCTACGCATTAGTAACAATGTTTATCATGTCACTATTTCTGGAATTTCATGGTTTAAACTCTAATTTGAATAATAATTATGCAACTGGATTTTATAAATAAAATATGAATTGTTTTACTTTAGTTTTATAATTTGTCGGGTTCATAAACCCAGGGTCCCTCACGGACCAGCTTCCCGACAAAGGCTCGGCCCAAGCAGACGACGTGCAACTCATGTCTAGTTTGAGTCAATCGGTGACTTTATTTCTAAGCCTAGGTGCTTGAAGTTTGTAGTGGGGTTACAAACAAGAAGGAGAAAGATGGGGGGTAGAAGAGGTCCGGTCGGAAGGGCCGAGAGTGATGGGAGCCCCGCTATGAGCTAAGTGTTCAAGCGTGTGCTTGGGTTCAAACCTAGCATTTCTGTGGTTGTGTACTAGTGAACTTGATCGATCTAATGAATCTGATCGAGCTTGAAGAGAGCGCATCCCCTTTTATAGATACAAGTGAGAGGGAGAGAATATGTATGCTTCTAAGCCTTATTGCCCACGCCGATGGGTATAGGATGATGGTAGGTGCCCACAACACTGTTGGATGTCAGATGCACGTGTGAGGTTGAGTTGCTTTCTTCAGGTATGGCAGACATCGATGCCTGCCACACTTGTTGATACCTGGAGGCATGCAAGGGGTTTTTACCACGTTCGCCTGGTACGATGAATGCCAGCGCCCACAACACTGTCGATGCCCAGAGGCATGTGGGGGAGAGTCTTACCGTATGAGAGTTAATGGCACCTGCAACCCTATAGGGGAAAATATCGGCGCCTACAACACTATTTGGGCTCTACCATGCTAGGGAGGTTGTAGAGTTCAGTTTCCATAGGTGTATAGGGTATAGACCCTGGTATTGTGGTTTGACTTGTGCGCCCTGCCTTACTTTCTCCATCTGTTTCCAAGTCTTTACCGAGCAGACATCCCGGTCGGTTGGTCCTAGTTGGCTCTGATCGCGCCAGTCGGAGAAGAGCAGTGAGCAGGGTTTTGGCACATCCCCGATCGGAGACATGAGGTCAGAGTCAGAAGTAGTGCTATGGCCAGGCCTTTCGGTCGAAGAGGTCGTCCGGAGGCAGCTGGAGACCGAAGCAATCACTCCGATCAGAATGGTGGGCCAGAATCAGCAAACGGGCTCTGCTCCTCCTTGGCCAGACCTTTCAGCGACCGGACCTCTTGTACCCCCATCTTTCTCCTTCTTGTTTGTAACCCCACTGCAAACTTCAAGCACCTAGGCTTAGGAATAAAGTCACCGATCGACTCAAACTGGACATAGGGCACGTTGCCTGAACCAGTATAAACCTTGTGTCATTGAGTGCTAGGCCACCTCTAATCACAACGTACGACAAAACTATAAATATTTACTTGTTGGTCACTTTCTACACCGATAGTTGGCGCCGTCCATGGGGAAGACGTTGTACGTTCAACACTCTTTGGTCATCGGATGGCCCACTTTTCTGCCACCTTCGCCATGGTGGGCTCAGGTGATACGATTCACTTTGGCTCACTAGAGTTTCCTGCACTCCCACCTATTGGGATGTGGGTTCCACCCATCTTTGAGCCATCCTAGGACTTCCTCCTTGGAAGCCTAGACTTCGTCGTCGATCGGCTCAACGTACTACACCTCTGCGAGGAGGCACTCGTTCCGGCGCTGGTCGGAGGGGCACCCTCCATCGGCTCCGAGATGCTCGATGACTTCAATGATGAGGCATCTGCGCTTCATTCCAAGCAAACTCTCTACTCAAACCCCGCTGTGAGTAATATGCATACTGTTATTTACTCTCTATTTACTATCTCCCGCCGATTATCTGGAGGGACCATATTAACCGCATCACGAACACCATACGATCAGTTCCCCTATGGCCTCACGTCCCTCATTGACACATGTGCTCAAGGACTCTGAGGGACGCTGTCGCCATCCCCCCTCACATCCAAATTTGTGGGAATGGCGAGCTATGCTCCTACCACTTTCCACGAACTCCTAGATGACGATGGTGAGAGCGATGGCTCCAGCATCGGCAACGTGGCACCTAGCCACCGTCCGTCCTGAGAGTGCGTTATGGTAGATGCTCTGGGACATCCATAGGTCATTACAGAGTCTACACAAACTCACACCCCTCTAAACCCGCGTGCAGGGGCCCTCGCGTTTGCACAAGGGCACGCCAAGGAACTATGACAATGGCGGCAGAACTAGCCGCCGCCTACGCCGGCACGCTCGATGCAGTACGTTATGCCCCATGCGCATAACCTGGTGGGCGGCGCCCAGGGTCGCACCCGCTAGGTCCAACACGACATCATGAATGAGGGGAACAATCTCCCACAGTTTGCTTGGGATAGCCAGAACATCGCTGCTGTAGCAATGCTTCTGCGCGGCATTCCCGAGACCGTCGACCCCTAGGAGTGGGCGGTGTACCAGTACCATCAGGTTCTGGTAGAAGCCGCTGCCATTCAACAGGTGGAAAGCTCCGCATCGCGACTCTGACACGTGCCCTCTCTCCCCACCGGGGGAGCGGGCACGCGCTTGACGGATCGCTCCATCCGCTCACCGCTACAGCCGCCAGGTGTGGCTCGAGAGGCAGCAGCTGCACCGTGGTCTGACCTAGTGCCTGCTCCGCACCGACCGCCGATACATGAACAGCCTAGTCCACACCAGGACACTCGCTGCGTCATCAGCAACCGGCATCAGGCCTGACATGATGATGACGTCCATCGGGTGGCTATGAGAGCAGGCGAAATAGAGCCCGGCCGAACCATCAAGGGGAGTGGTGAAACGCACCCTAGGCACGGTCACCGGCTAGACGATCGGAGTCCCACCCTAGAGGGCCCAGGACCATGGGCCTTTGACCGGCGTATTCGGAGAGTGCTGTTCCCACAACGCTTCCGACCGCCCACCAACATCACCAAGTACACCGGGGAGACAAACCCTAGTATTTGGCTTGAAGATTTCTGGCTCACCTGTCGAGCCAGAGGGGTTGATGATGACTATTTCATCATTCAGTATCTCTCCATCTGCGTCGGGGAACATGTTCGGGCATGGCTTAAATTCCTCCCGCACGACAGCATCCACAACTGGGCGGACCTCAAGAGGGTCTTCGTCGGAAATTTCTAGGGGACGTATGTCCGCCCTGGAAACTCCTGGGACCTCAAGAGTTGTCAGCAGAAGCCCAGCGAGTCCCTATGGGATTACATCTATAGGTTCTCCCAACGATGCAGCTCTCTCCCTGATGTCATCGACGCGGACGTCATCAGTGCATTGCTCTCCAGGATGACATGCAAGTCCCTGATCCACAAGCTTGGATGCCTGAAGCCCCGTACCACCCGCGACCTGCTCAACGTCACCACTAACACCTTACTTGTGTGCATATTTCCGACAAGTATACCATACTTGTGTGCACAAATTTAGGGGGAGGTTACTCTACAAGTTGGATGCTTTGAGACTAACACCTTTTCAAGCTTATCATGTGTGTAGTAGTCTCATTGTAAGGAAAATGGAGTCCATGGAGTTAAGCATCATACTTTAAATATCCACCACCTATTGCAAGTGGTAGAAATCAAATTGGTTTCCACATGTGGTATTTCTAAACCAATATCATCATGTTGATTTCATTTTGATATTTATATGCTTTCTCCATGCATTATATAGATTAAATTCCCTTGTGCAATAATTTGTCAATTATGCATATGCTTTGCCTTCTATCATATGTATGCATATATTTAGGGGGAGCTTAATCTATATAATGTGAGAGTCAAATTTTGTGACCTATTTCACTCCATATACAAAGGATCACAAAGTTTGACCCTCCCTTGTGCTACTAATGTCTTCCTTTTCGGTGTTTGATTCCAAAGGGGAAGAATTTAGAGGACCAAAAGCAAGCATTAATTTGTAGGACCAAAAGCTAGATCATTTACAAGTGGTAATGGTCTACAAGTGGTGTCTACAAGTGGTAATGGTTCGAGAAAGGGAGGATAGTGGATTATGGATTAGCCTATGTAATATGGAGAATTTGTAGGAAGCAAGGCTTAAATCCATAATGCTACATGGGGACATTTGCAAGGGCAAGATAAGTTTTTTATGTAATATCTTTTAGTCTTACAAGTAGTATCTTTAGCATCATATAATCTTGCCCCTTGCATTGCATCCTAGCAAGTAGGTAGTTTTTAAATTTCAAATTTTTATTATCTGCTTGCTTTGGTCGTGTTGTCATCAATCACCAAAAAGGGAGAGATTGTAAGGAAAATGGATCCTAGGCCAATTTACTTTGGATTTTGGTGTTTGATGATCAACACAACCAAATTAGACTAAAGAATTTGCAAGTGTTTGTTTTGTAGTTCAATACGGTGCAAGACGTGACTTGGACGAAGGTGACGTGATGATCCGATGATCAACACCATAAGCAAGACCCTAGGAGCACAAGAGAAGACCCAAGATATCAAGCAAAGTCCAAGCACAAAGATAGGAACCAAACCGTATGCAAGATCACAAAGAAACAAGCTCACAAGGGTGATCGAACGCTGGATCGGATGCTGGAGGAAAGTAATCGGACGCTACAATCAAGAAGCTCAGCTACAGGCACGATCGGACGCTAGACCCAACGCTGGCGGCAAATCGACCGAACGCAGAACTACAGCGTTCGATCGAGTATAGAATGGTTCTAGAGCGGCAAAATTGCGACCGGACATGTCCAGTGGCATGTGACCGGACGCTGGCAGTGTCTGATCAGTTGATCATGGCTCCAACGGTCGGGACGACCGAACGTGTCCGATTAGGATGTGATCAGTGTCCGATCAGTAGCATAAAAGCGGGATTTCATCCCCAATGGCTATTTTCTTAGTGGGGCTTATAAATAGACCCCTAACCGGCCATTTGAGTAGTGTGGAGCTAAGAAAACATACCAAGGGTGTTGATACACTATTTTAGTGATCTCCACTTGCATAGTGCTTAGTGTTTTATTAGATGATTAGCGGAGGTACTCTGTGAAGTGCTTAGGTTGATTAGACCACTGCTTATGCGCTTGCCCTAGGTTTGGGCCTAGTTTTTAGTGAGGTTTGCATACCTCTTACAACTCGGTGCTTGCACGCACCATTGTTGTACATCGGAGGGGCTTGTAGTTTTGCGAGATCACACCAACCGCGTTTATGGTGTGGCCGCCACCATGTACTGGAGGGAACAAGGCCCAAGGCGTTTTGACCGGAAGCTTGATAGTGAAGATGGCGGGGAGCATCCGAGAGAGGCTTGCCGGAAGGCATGTCGGAGACCCACTTGCACGTGGGGAAGGCCCGAGGCTATCCATGAAGTTACCCGACCAGGAGCTTGGCCCTTGCGAGGGATTCCTTGTGAGGGGCTCCAACGAGGACTAGGGGGAAGCTTGCGTGCTTCTCGATACCTTAGTAAAAATACCGGAGTCATCGATGGGAGTTTGCATATTTCTACCTTGCTCTTTAGCTTTCGCATTTACATTGATTATATTACTCCTTTTGCGGTAGAGATAGCAACACACTAGAAAATCCATATGTGCACATTTAGATAGTTTATCTTTTGCATAGTTTTTGCTAGGGTTAGAAAAAGTGGCAATAGTTTAGACTTAGAATTTTAAGTTGCCTAATTCACCCCCCTCTTAGGCATCATGGTCCCCTACAACGGTGACCGAAGTAATCCGACCGGGCACCTACCGACTAGAGGACGACAACGGCAAAGTTCTCACCAACACTTGTAACATTGAATAGATATATCATTTTTCCCTAAATTTGGTCTTACCGCTTTTTAGTCAACACTTGCTCCTGTAAAGCACCCTAGCCCAAACATTTTTAGCCTGGGTCGCTTAGGGGCTCCATGAGGGTACAATACTAAATACTACCTCTCTTTTTTACTATCACATGGTAACAACTTTGTCCCCGAACGGAAGCACATTTCATTCCTTTGATTGCCCAATGTGACTCTGTTCTTACTCCCGACCGAACGCACCCCGCCATGACCTACGGTTACGAGCAGCCGAGCCCCGCGGGCCATGCCTAGGTTCTTAACAGCTACAACCTATGGAACTAATGGGCAGGTGCGAAAAAGAAAGGATAAAAAAAGTTGTGCCAGGATAAAAAATAAGGAACGAATAGTGGTTCTATCACAAGAATAGAACTGATGTATTCATTAATAGAAAAAATGTTCACACGGGGGCTCACCCACAACTATTACATTTTCTAACTACTTCTAATCCAAATACTACTGTGGCCCCTCGATGACATCGCTTGATGCCAAAGGAGAGACCAGGGCACACGCCGTCAGGCGTAACCACCGCTATAGGGCCCTCGCCTGGTTCCATTCCCTCGACTTCGGCGAGCACAACGGGTACCTCAAGGGACCCGCCTGGTTCCATCCCCTCAACTTTGGTGAGCGCAATGGATACCTCAAGGGCGTCGCACCCATAGATGCTTAGCAGAAGAGCATGGAGCTCCTAACCTTCTCATGTAGTCAAGGCAACTCCTAGGCAGGGACGCTGCTACTGAGGTATGGCCGCCATGGCTGGAAGAGATCTCATCAAACTTTATGAACTAGCCAACCTGAGCAGCTGCAGGCATGGAACCCTCCACTAGCATGATCCTGGGCAACTTCCCCTTCTACAAGGCTTACCCAGTGAAGATCCATCAGAAAAAATCCACATGCGGCTCCATCCTAAAGAAAGGCCTTATGGATGAATCCAACGCACCTCCTCCTTCGGCAGAAGCCACCCCTTCTCAGGCAAACATGGCCAGCACCACCTCCGGCAGCCTCCAGCTTGACATCACGCTCTGGATTCATGAAAGGATTTGTAAGTCCTCCCTCTCACTTACCCTCTCTCTCACTTAGGAACCACCATGGCATATAGGCACTCTCGGTGAGAAGGAAGAAGGAGGAGAGACAATAGCTGGAGAATAGGCAAAGGACTGTGATGAAAAGCTCTCTCTCCCCCCCTATTTAAGGAGGAAACACGATAGCTCAAGAGGGGCAAAAGATCAGACCAAAAAACTCTCCCCCTTCCCCCATTCAATGCGGATGGGAAATGATGGGACACACCCTAACCGATGGGACGCACACTGACCAACGAAACGACGCCTGGTCAGATGAAATGCTGCCTGGTAAGATGGGACGTGGCCTGGGTATGGCACACCACTACCACACATCAGGCGCAAAAACCAAAGCATCACCATGCGCAGGTGGCTCTCTGCCTCCCTAGGTGGGACTTGGAAAAACTCAAACAACGGGATCTCCGCCAGGAGAAACCATCAGGCTTCCTAAGTCGATCGAACAGCTTAGAAAAACACGCCGAGAGATAGGTAGGGATCAAAGGGACGCCCCCATGTAGGCCATGCCAACTCCGTCATGAACGACAAGCATGGGTCCCGATCGGACATTTCTGATTGGAGCTCTTCAAACCCTACCACTCGAGTCATCAAGGTAACACTACTGACCCCTGCTATTTCTTTATAAATCATTTCATACATCTATACATGCATTCATTCCAAACGCCCGTGCCCCCTGGACGATTCAGGCCCTAAACCGCTTAGGGGCTTGGGAACTAAGCCATCACACGTGCAGCGAAATGCATCACAACGCTCCGTGTTGCGTCATGAAGCGACAATTGCCTCATTCGACATGAGCAATGACCAACTAAGGTTTGAAGGCCGACCTACGAAGGGCTCGAGGCTGCCCCACGTCAAATAGAGTCTGAGGTGAAAACGTAGATGAGCCCCATGCGATCCTCGCCTAGTCTGCCCTAAAGTAGACAGGGTCATCTCAATGTTCTCGTTCGATCCTAAACCTCTGCCAAGCCCATAGAATGTCCATCGAGGGGAGCCTAGTAGGCCACCCGGGTCGGTCTCTAGAATGATCCAGGCATCTATCGGGTTACAGGTAAAGGAGCAGTGGAATGTCACAAGAGGGCTATGCCAACCCCGTCACGAATGATGGATCCGGATTCCACTCGATCATACCCGTTAGGGAACTCACCGAGCACATCACTCGAGCCTAAGCGATCAAGGCAAGCGACAAAACTCAGCCCCTCTAGTTGTGAGAAACTGAGGATGGGGTAACACACATAACTCAAACCGACCCCTACCAAGGCCCAACAGGGCTCAGGGGCTCAAGACACCAAACGCCTGGGTCTATGACCCTAAACTCGCCCCATTCGGCTATGCTTCGACTACACACCAAACGCCTAGGTCTGTGACCCCGAACTCACCCCATTTGGATATGCTTTGACTGCACACCAAACGCCTGGGTCTACAACCCCGAACTCACCCCATCCATCGGCTACGCTTCGACTGCATACCAAACGCCTAGGTCTATGACCCTGAACTCGCCCCATCAGGATCCACGAGCTCTGGCTCGCCCGATCCCTAAACTAACTAACTGACTGCCTCGGCTACACGGGATGCACCAAGGCTAGGATCCATGACTCTGACTCGCCCGATCCCATGACACGCACCGACGCTAGGACCCGCGAGCTCTATCTCATCCGATCCCTAAACTAACTGCCTTACCCGATCCCACGACACGCATCGACGCCAGGATCTGCGAGCTCCATCTCGCCCAATCCCTAAAAAACTAACCGCCTCAGCTACTCAACGACGCCTTGGTTGACGAATCCATCTTGACTAAAAAAACATGCACACACGCCCACTTAAAAACCCCTAGACAATTCTGCACAAATCACCCAGGGGCTACACCCGCGGGTGCGCTCGTGCGCACCCGCTGACAAAACAAAAACCTCCCCCGCTGACAACATGAAAACCCCCAGACGTTTCTTCCTGAATCGCCTGGGGGCTCGGGGGCTACACCCGCGGGTGTGCTCGTGCGCACCCGCCATCAAGACAAAAACCCCCCCAAACGATTCTACCCGAATCGCCCAGGGGCTCAGGGGCTCCTATTAGGTTCATAAACCCAGGGTCCCTCACGGATCAATTTCCTAACAAAGGCTCGGCCCAAGCTGATGACGTGCAACTCATGGGCCGACCCAAGTATCTAAGCAACATGCCCGAAGGGCGATCCAATCACCGACCGGAAGGTCTGGTCGAGGAGGAGCAGTGCCCGTTTGTTGACTCTAACCCACCGTTCTGGTCGGAGCGCTCGCTTCGGTCTTCTGCCTGGCTCCGGACAGCCTCTCCAACCGGAAGGCCTAGCCATAGCACTACTTCTGACTCCGACCTCATGTCTCCAACCAGGGATGCGCCAAAACCCTGCTTACTGCTCTTCTCTGACTGGCGCGATTAGAGCCAACTAGGACCAATCGACCGAGGATGTCCGCTCGGTAAGGACCAGGAAATGGACAGAGAAAGTAAGGCAGGGCGTACAAGTCAAACCATAATACCAGGTTCCGTACCCTATACACCTACGGAAACTGTACTCTACAATCTCCCTGGCATGGCAGAGCCCAAGCAGTGTTGAAGGCGCCAACATTTTCCCCTACAGTGTTGCGAGCTCCATTAACTCCCATACGGTAAGACTCCCCCCACATGCCTCTGGGCATCGATAGTGTTGTGAGCGCCAGCATTCACCGTACCAGGTGAACATGGTAAAAACCCCTTGCATGCCTCTAGGTATCAACAAGTGTGGCAGGTGTCGACGTCTGTCATACCTGAAGAAAGCAACTCAACCTCCCACGTGCATCTGACATCCAACAGTGTTGTGGGCACCTACCATCATCCTATACCCATCGGTGTGGGCAACAAGGCTTAGAAGCATACGTATTCTCTCCCTCTCACTTGTAAGGCCATTCTCTTCATCTATAAAAGGGGATGCGCTCTCTTCAAGCTCGATTAGATTCATTAGATCGATCAAGTTCACTAGTACACAACCACAGAAACGTCAGGTTCGAACTCCAAGCACATGCTTGAACACTTAGCTCATAGCGGGGCTCCCGTCACTCTCGGCCCTTCCGACCGGAGTCCGACCGGACCTCTTGTACCCCCATCTTTCTCCTTCTCGTTTGTAACCCCACTACAAACTTTGAGCACCTGGCTTAGGAATAAAGTCACCGACCGACTCAAACTGGATGTAGGACATGTTGCCTGAACCAGTATAAACCCTATGTCATTGAGTGCTATGCCACATCCGATCACAACGTACGGCAAAACTATAAATATTTACTTGTTGGTCACTTTCTGCACCGACATAATTCAAATCTAAATTTGACTTAATTCAATTTATATTATTTATAAAATATCTTTTATATATGAATTTATATAGTTAAAATAAATGAATCCTATAGTTTTCTTTTCCACGTATAAAGCAAATCTATCGGTAGATGTATCTTTTTCACCGTAGCTCCGATTAGCGTGCTCTTCGCGTCTGTGTGTTTGGAGCAACGCGCAGATTTGATTTCAAATTCTTTTTCATTGGTGTACTGTTCTAATTTAGATCTATTGTTTGCTTCGTGTATGATTGTATGGATGCTTGTGTGGTGCTTTATGATCATGTACAGTCCATGAGCTTTACGTGTTGATCAAGAAGGAGTTCCTTTGAAGTTTTGGACTTGAAGAAGGATCAGAGTTATAAGGCAAGTATAGCATGGGATCTTCCTTGTTGTCCTATATACATTTAATTATTTAATTCATGCTGCTTGTGTCTACCTTGACAACCGTAATAATTTTTCTAGCTATTTGATATCTTAGATTCCTTGTTACCTATGGGGTTTTGCATTTGGTAGTATGATGCTAGTGCTCAACTAAAGCCATGATCTTATAACTTGACTAATGATATATGCAATAAACACTAAAAGATGCTCTTTAGCAACATAGAACAAGGAGGCTAGAGCATTGGGCTATTATTATGGTGTTCTAGATTCCTCTCTCTAAGGACTTATCTGTATGTGATCATCCGGGACTTACAGTATAACTATGAGAGCTATATGGCTCTGGCTTTAGCTCAGTATAAAAACCTTTTCTAACTTATTAGAGGTTACCTGTATTGGTGTAAGAATGGCTTACCGAATCGGGTATATGACAATCTCTACTCTTATGTGTATAGCCGTGATGGAATTGTACCATTCGATAGGAGGTTCCTATATCTGTTTGTCGAGTGAATCTAGCGACCCTAACTTGTTTGATGAACCTTTGAAAGGTTTCATAATGAACCCTGCCGACCTTCCTTGGTAGTTGGTTAAGAGGCTCGTGACCTCGGGCGAAAGGATAAATCACGACTCACAGTGAAAGTGTACAACCTCTGCAGAGTGTAAAACTGGTATATCAGCCATGCTCACGGTCACGAGCGGCCTTGAAACATTTACGGAATAGATGATGAACACTGATGATACTGATGATAAAGATGCTCACTAATAGTTAATTATTTATGCTATTTATTAATCATGTTTACCTAATCATGTGTTTATATGGGCTTGTGAATAAACTTGTCGCCATCCAATTGCTAAAATCACGACTCATTAAAAGCTAATCGCAGTTAACCAGTGTCAGCCTTTTGAGCCTTATGAACCCCATGTTATATTTATTGAGTACGACACGTACTTACGCTTGCTTTATTTTTCAATTATTTGAATAAAATCCTAAATGGGTACTAGATTGCTAGAGTTTAAAGGAATTAGGCTTGTAATCAACCAGTCAGTTGTCCCTGTGAAATTAGAGTCTTCACCCGAAGATCGGAGTTGTCTTTTCGTCGTTTGCTGTGTAAGGTTATATTCTTTATGCTAAGTATGTTATATATTAAGCATTGTCTATTGATATTATTCTTATTTGTAGCTATACGTGAGATTTGACTTTCTAGACTCATATATAATGTGTATGTGGTTTTATTCTTAAGACCAGGTGCTATAAAAAGTCTGGGAATCATGAGGCGTGATATGTAAGGATTGCAGCACAGGGTCGCTGGAAAGGAATGTCGGGGTCATGAGATGCCGTCTCATCTTGTGCATCTGCATCTTTTTTCTCTCTGTTTTCTTTTCTCTTCTTTCTTTCTTTTTTTTTTTTGACAAAAGCTATACTTGTTTGCGATCCTTAGCCAACTCCTTGACTACCTCCAGAAATTGCAGGAGACTGGTGGTGAGACAGACTGAGAGCAGGTAGCATGGCAAGTCCCTGACAGCTTGTGAAGTGGTTCTCTCCTGTTCATCTACCTCACCCATCGCTGTCCATCCATTCCAACCCGGTCGTTTGGTTTGTTTGTCCACCAATTTGCAGTGGTGCTCCTATTTTCACAAAATGTGATGAGTTGATCTGCCAACGCCCAACTTGTTGCAATATTCTTGCTTTTGTCATCGAAAACGTGATGTGTGATTATGAGGTTGATGTTTCTGGATTATCATTCTTGTGCTTTTGTGAAAAGAATGTGAAGTTGAGCATTGTATATAATGTGCATGAGGATTAGAAAACATGCATGGAATGTGACTGATGGTGAGGTTTGCAGGGTTGTTGTGTAAGTAACTGCAAGCACCAGCTGGTCAGGCCAAAGGGAAAAAGATGCAAGTGTTGGGAGGAGTTCAATCTGAGTACTTCATCTGACTTTTCTCCAGGTTGCAGATTATAAGATGGATTATAGAATGACAATCGAAAACAAGGAGCGCCAAGTCAAGATAGAAACCATTACATTTATGCTGGTTTGGTGAACTTGTCTTGCCCCCTGCAGATAATAATGTACAAAACCCCTGCAAAATCCAGGTGCACATTTAAATTAGGGTAAAGTACACTTTACAACCCTCAACTCGCGTCGATTTTCAACCTTCAACTATGAAACCGGTCAAGAAACACCTTCCAACTATCAAAACCGGACAAATTTGGTCCTCGGCCGGTTTCAAAAGCGGTTTTCTATTTTCGGGAGGCGCCGAAATTTTAAATTATTTTTTTGAGCATCTTAACGTCCTCAAATGAAAAAACTCAAAACTACAAAGTTGTAGATCTCATTGAGGTCTATAATTTACATATAAAAATTATCTTCATCGACATCGTATTGAAGGGTTTTCTATTTTTTGAAATTTGAGTCCCATCACGCGACAAAATATGGTGCTGAAATTTTATATTATTTTTTCGAGCATCTTACTGTCATCAAATGAAAAAACTCAAAACTATGAAGTTATAGATCTCATCGAGGTATACAATTTACATACAAAAATTATCTTCATCCGACATCGTATTGAAGGGTTTTCTATTTTTTGAAATTTGAGTCTCATCACGCGATAAAATTGTTTTGCATCCAAAAGTATCCGCGTTTGTCACCCTTGTGCCATAGCATATGCATGCAATCATTGAGGAGCAAAACCATTTTCTTTTGCCATATGTGTCTCTGCTGTCTCCTACGCTGAAGGCAAAATTTCGTCACAGATTGATGAGCTGTGATCTTTAAAACAAAATTTAATTCGGTCAATTGTATAGCAGTAGCTAAGAAGAATGAATCAAATATGCAAAGAAAAAGAAACAAAGAACAAAGGAGGGAGGAAGAAAAGATGAAAGGTAAAACAATTGCCATGTTGCTTTGCTTGAAGGATGCCATGCCAAAACAAATCTTGGTTGGGGTCATGCAGACGCTTCTTGACCTTGGTAGAATCTCACATCTCATATCATCCATCACAGGTCAACTTGGACGGATGGTATTCTTTTATCTTTTGCCCCCAGAAAAATATTTCTTTTATCTTTACCATGCAGGCCTATAATTTTGCTAGCACCTGCCCCAATAATTAGGCATGTGGATGGCATGTGACCCAGTGATCTCACTTTGCACAATCACCCTCCTGAACATGGTAAATTGCATGTGTAGGGCAGAGAGAGTACTCTTGGAATGTTCTCTTGCAGGCTTCAAACAAAAAGTTTAGTGTCAGGACATTGGCATAATGGCATCCTCTTCCTCCATTTGCACATGTGACGACAAGTTTTGTAACCTTTTGGACGGTTCATTAGCTCTGGTGGTTCATCTCCTCCATCCATACACACCATTGCAATGTTTGATCCAACACTTCTCAACTGTTTGGTGCCAAACTGCAACGACCAAAGGCAATAGAGGAACCACCTATTTCTATTTTGTGTTCTTTTGTGCTTGGTGTCATTTTGTTCTTTTGTGTTTGGTGTCCATGTGGCTACCTGTATATTCTACTTTTTAGAAAAAATAAAAAGCGAGAAAGATGTTTGGAGGGAGAGAAACTAGCTGCATAAAATGCATGGACCCACAGGCAAAAGAAAAGGGATTAAACAAGATGGAGAAAGAAAGCAAAAAATAAAAGGCTATCAAACTCCTAGGTTGTTATGGAATTTTTGGCACCAGGGAGAAAGAGGAGCCACGAGAGACTGGCATTACTTTTGCAAGCATAATCATAGTCAGATGACGGTGAAATTGTATATATTCCCATCAAGCATCAACAAGTACATTCATATGGTTATTTTTAATAGGGTGAGTTTGGCACCGGTTCGACTCTGGCTCAAACACTGCACAAGCCAGAGCTAAAGTAGAAGCATAAAAAACGATCTGTCGCTACACCGCCGTATCATGGAAACAACTAAGAGTCTAACGCCCGTTTAGATTGGGGTTAGAAATCAGTATTTGGCACTGTAGTATTTTTGTTTGTATTTGACAATTATTATTCAATTATGGTCTAACTAGGCTCAAAAGATTCGTCTCGTAATTTACAATCAAATTGTATAATTAGTTTTTTTATCTACATTTAATACTCCATACATATATCCAAAGATTTAATGTGATAAAGAGAGAATGAAAAAACTTACGATCTAAATAAGACCTAGCTCCTCTGTAATCCAAAGAAAACTCACGCATTTGGTGCGTCTCCAGCTCATCGTTGGTGCGGGAGCCGAAGCTGAAGCGATGCCAATCGTTGGTGCGGGAGCCCAAGCTGAAGCGATGCCAAACAAATCCATAGTTTTGAAAAAGATACTAGTAGCTAGCTAAAAAATAGCTTAAATTTATCTTAGTGCATCCAAAGGCTAATAGGTGAAATAATTATTTAGCCAAGCCTTTCAACTAGTTGTTAGCCAACCCTAAATAATTTGAGCTAATTTTGAGCTCAACTAGTAACTAGCTCTAGCTCATCCGAACATACGCAAAAAGTGATAATCTGATTTACATTTCCCTATGGCATCAACATTTCTTACTCAATTTTTTTTCCTTATGAGACAGGATTATTGGCAATTTCAAAATATGTTCTGTAACACCCTCAGTGTTACACTGTAAACCATTTACTAAAACATGTCATGAGTATCAGGTTTATGTATTAATATATGTAATAAAGAGTGTAAATCAATTTCCGTAACTCAAAACGATCAACGGAAGCGCGAAACAAAAGTTAAATTCCATAGTCGTGTTATATCACTTAGGGTTTAAAACCATTTTTTATTAAGCAAAAATGCTATAGAACATATATGTGATACTTGAATAAAGTTTGAAGTATAAACTTTGTAGATGACGATGAAATACCTGCGGTCGAAAAATGATATCACTAGCGAACATTTCTAATAGCTTTGAAATCAAATTTGAAGCAAATCCAACCCAAGACTTAGTCGATTTCGTAAGTTGGAAAACAGGTTGACAAAGCTATGTTTGGTAATTTTTGTAGAGAAATTGGGTTAAGGAGTGGTGTTGCATTATGGCTTGTTTTAGTAACCTCATATGCCCTCTTAGGTATAGCAACGCTGGTTTGGATGTTGGGTCAACCGATTGAGTGAATTGGACGCTTTAAAAAGCGTGCATGGCACGTTCTTGGTCGGGTTCCTCATGTGGACGCGGTCACGTGCGTGTCTGGCCGCGCTCGGCTGGCCACTATGGCCAACGGCCCTAGCGTGCAGCTGTCCCTCTGCACTGCCGTGATGCGCGCTGCTGCTAGCGCCGCTGTTGGTGCCCCTAGGGCCGCCCATGTTCGCTCTGTTGCTTGGCTCTGCTCCGCCTGTCGTTGTCGCTGTTGCGCCACTGCGCGCACACTGCCTCGCACATGGGTGCCATGATGGCGCCTGCCTCACTCACTGCTTTGGTGGCGCTACGTCAGTACGGGATCGAGGCCGTTGCCTTTCGCACGCGTGCCTGTCCCCGCTTGGGGTCAACCGTGCCCTATCGAAGTGGCGTGGAGCTCCCGCACGCGGCACATCATGCCAAGCCGCTGCTGGCCTCGCCCTACGCCGTAGGTGGAGTTGTCGTCCTATCGCCCTGTTCTTTTTTGTTGAATGGCTACGTGACGCATCGTGCTGTCCCTTCTCTACATCTCACGCGCGTGCTGTTGCGGCCGCCAGGGACGTGCAGGCGGGACCGAGTTGTGCCAAAGCAAAATTCGTAGTGCCTGGTCATTTCCAACGCAATTACTCGCGCTAGGTGCTAGTACTGGAGTCCTGCTATCGCCCTGTCCTCTCCGGCCTTCAATTGAGCCCGGCCGAACTCCAATCGGTCGTTTTCCCCTCTGCCATGCCATTAAGGCCGGAACTGGCCATGGCCGATGGCAGCCACCCGCCGCACCACCTCTCGTCAATCCATCTTCACCATGAGTTCCACCTTCACCTCCACTTCACCCTGCGCACCCCACTTGCACCGCCACTGCTTTCCCGGTGCCGCTGACGCGGTCACGCCACCATAGTCCGTCGCTGGGCTTATCATGTGCACGTGGCCAGACGCGCCTGGTCCGTCCTTGGTCAAGCCACCACCACAAGTAGTTGCGGGGTGAGTTGCTGATGCCCACCCATTAGTTCTATCACCTCGGTTGTGCCTAGGCTCACTAGAACACGGCCACCGCCACTGTGGAGGGAGCTCCTGAACGCGTCCCCGCTCATCTCTTCACCGCCCATCGATTCACGTCTGCATCTAGGTGAGCATCGGTCCTTTAGAGGGGGCACGGAGGGGCCCGGATGGCCTAATGAGGACATCACTCCTTCGGATGTACCCACTGATCCTTCAACTGTCATGCAAGGTCCAATGACCCGGGCTCGAATGTGTCAACTCAGTTTAGATGTGAGCTCGTTCTTAAGTAATCATTTTCATACTTTTGAAAATAAACAACTACCTAATGATGTTATCTTGCTTAGAAAAATTGAAGAGGGTCATGAGGGACTTAGAGGAAGAGGTGGAGGCGTTGATGACCAGTAAGGACATTCAACAGAAACCGAAGGCCCAGACCAACATGATTTAGAGTCTGCCTTAAACTGGTCACCCAGGACGCATTCAGATTCCGTTTTTAACGATCCATATATGGTTGGAAAGATAATTTGATAAGGAAGCCAATCCAAGTGGTCTCATGTCAAAAGTCCTTCAGAATTAACGGGAATCGTCAAAACAAGTCAGTGCCTAGAATCTGCCAGGGTGCTGCGACACCGTCTTTTGGTCCGTTGGACCGTGTATCATGTTTGGGCCCATTAGGGGGCATGTCCAGGAGTCTTGCATGACCCTAGAGTCTTCATAAACAACCGCCACCCCTCCCTTAGGGTTTGGGTTTTGCTTAGATTAATTTATCAAGAACAGTTTCGCCGTTCATCGGTTTGTGAGACTCCAACTTTGTGAGATTAATCATTCAACTACAATTTAGTTGCTTTCTTTCTTGTTCTTGCTTGTGTTCTTCGTTCACAGGCAGGGATTAGCCTTCTTGGCAAGGTCAACCAGATTCGTGTCTTTGTTGATAACTAGAGGAGTTGTGGTGCTAAGATTGCAGGGTTTGACCTTTCGATCTAAAGCCGGATCGGTGTGTCATTCTCCGCCACAACGATAGTTACCACTACCTGACAGAAGATCGGGATCCCCGTTCCCATCATGGCCGATGTGGCTGTCTAGTGCCATCGCTGTCGCGCCAGTGCGCGCGGGGGTGGCTGGAGGACCGGCCCGTTGTAAAGAAGCGAATGGGGAGGGGCTTATTTGTATAGGAGCAGTCTATAGGAATAGTGTTGCGGACCTCAGGGTAAATCACCGGTAGCTCAAGGGTGTTTTTGCGAAGATGCTGGCGTGCGCTGGTGTCCCCATCGTGGGCCGTTTCCGCGTGGATGGGCCACGCCGCTCGTTAGTGGGCCGCGCGGGTTGAATTCAATTTTTATTTTTCTAGAAAATAGGAATAGTTTTATAATTTGCATTCTAAGTTGAACTTTGGAAATTAATATCAATTCATATAAGGATCGAAAAATTGTGCAATGAATTTTGTTAAAGTTCCTAAAAATATTGTCTATCTGATAGTATGGTTAATTTTATACATGTCTGTGTTGATGCTAAGGTCTATTAAATCATTTGAAAGTGTTAATGTTATTTAGATTAAAAATTGTAGAAATTTTTGTGGTAAATTGATAATAGCTTTGACCATAAAATTTTTTACAGTAAATTTATTGTATTATTATGTGCGCACTGTAATTTTTGTAGTCGTAGAATGGGTAGTTAAGTACTCCTTGTTTTAGTATATATGAAATCGTAAATAAAGTCAGAAAGGCATTTTTGATTCCTAAGATAATACTCAAATGTTTCATACCTGTTTAGTGGGAATAATAGGTAACTTAGCATCTTAGTCATTAGAGCTAGCTTAGTAGCTTGATATATGTATTCTTATTTTAAGAGTTGCTGTTGCTGTATTACTAAGTGTTGCATCATCATTTTATGCATGTAGATAACGAGTTGGTAGAGTTTATGACCGCGGGCGAGCAGGAGTATGAGGAGGAGATTCTTGTTCAGAAGGGAGTCCCGGAGCCATCAGCTACTGACTTTGCTGACACAACGTCTGTCCAAGGCAAGCCCCGGTGCACAACCCTTATTTTGAATAATCATTGGATATATATATATATATATATATATATATATATATATATATATATATATATATATATATATATATATATATATATGTGTGTGTGTGTGTGTGTGTGTGTGTGTGTGTGAGTGTGATGTGCATTTATATTACAGGCATTTTATGAAAACTACATGCATAGATATACCTACCTATGAGTCCTACTAGCATAGGTCGAGTAGCTGCTATGCTTAGGATTTTCGATAGCGTGAGTAACCTGCTGTTACTCATAATAAGTGATTATTATTATCACTCTTATGATAAAATGGTGAAAGGAAAATGGAGACCGAACAGGAATATGGTACATGTATTGGTGGGTGTAAGGGGTTATGTCCCGCGGCTAACAGGGCATAGCTTGGTTATGCTATTTTCCCTGTCCATATCGGTTAAGGACTGACCGTTGCATTGGATTCTAGTTAGGTCACAGACTTATTATCCTGAGCACATACTTGTTTATGGGAGCAGGGGAGGCTCATTGCTATCTTGTCATGGGTTCTGGCTCTTTTCGGACCGACTGATTGGAGGCGGGGATGGTGGAGGTCTAAGCACCACATTGAGTCCGGGACTCAGGTGTTGGGGGCTTAGAGTCCAAGTTTGGACGGAGACCTGGATCTCTTGACAGGAGAGTGATGGGTTGATCCTGCTTGTGCCTAGGGTATAAGCGGGACATGTGTTTTAGGGTACTTAGTTGGGCGCATTGATTCACGAATCGCCAGGCAATCCGGTACGACTTGTCTATAATCTAGCACCGTAGTAAGAACTGGAAGAAGAAAGATGGTGAAATAGATCTGTTTGCTCAACTCTTGCTTGAAAGTAGAACATGTGCTTACCTATAATGATTAGATAATGAACTAATCACGACTGCTAATAAGAAATATACATAAGGATTCACTACTAGTATTGCTTTCCGTAAAAAGAAAACTCAACAACCCATAAAGCTTATCATATCATTTGGAGTCAGGAAATTATTCTCATTAGTCGGATAAGTCTTGCGAATATATTGTGTGCTCAGGGTTTATTTACCCCTGTTGCAGGTGTAGCTTGAAAAGTAGCTGTTGTGTGGAGGATTCTTCTGGTGGGCACAGACAGATCCTTGTATTCTACCGTTAAACGTTTATTTTAATTCCGCTGTTTAAATTTCGCACTCTGAACTTGTACTGTAACAATGTATTTCTAAGAACTCTGGTTGTATGAAATGGACTAAGTATTGTAAACTCGTTCTCATTATTGGATCATGGAAGAAAAACGTGGATTATTCAAGTTCTCTCTTGGGGTGGGCTCGACGGAACTGTTCGAAGTATCACAGTTTCGAGGCGCTTAGTGTCTGGTGGAAGACGAGCGCCTCTGTAAGGATGCTATTTTGAATGATTCTGCCACATGTTCACTTGGTGACAGAAAAGATAATCCTTTTAAAACAAATTTATGTTCACTTGGTGACGGTATAGTACAGTGCAGTCGACACTTCACAACTCCCATGCCTGTTTACCAACCTTACACATTTCAGTTCACTGCCACCAGGCAAGGGATGGATCGTGTGTCCTATTCGTTTGGCTAATAAGTCATGGCTGAAAGTACTATTAATTGATTTATTGTGAGAGAAAAATATTATTTATTAACTGAAAAAAATACGGCTAATAAGCCAAGCGAACCCCTCCACCTCCACTCTTCCGTGATTAATGGTACCGTTCGGCTTACCCCATATTCGACTTGTTCGGCTTGTTTTTTCAACCGGAACAGTGTTTTTCTCACAACAATTCAGCTAGAACAATGTTTTTCAATCAGTTTCTGTCAAGATTCAGCAAGCCGAACGAGACCAATAACTCAAGTTTAACGCCAAGCCCATAAATGAACTCTGTTCTCCTCCTACCACGTTTTCTCCTTATCTAGTACTATTGGCATACCAATTTTTTGAACCAGTATTAGTTTCCATTCTCATCATCATTAATTAAACGAAAGAGTTATTAAAAAATCTCCCAAACTCATAAAATTGCCAAAAAATCACGGTCACTGTCACCACTCATTCATACAGTCACTCATCATCCTGCTGCTGGTGTCACTGTTACTCAATCAATTGGTAGCTTCTCAAACCTTTCTCTCCTCTGCAGTCTGCGGAACAAAACACTCTCTTTTCCCTCTAACCACCCAATCCTATATCCATCAGCATTGAGCATTTGAGCACCCCTGCACTGCTCCTCTCCTCTGCTCTGCTCTGCCCATGCCTCCCCGTTCCATTAGCAATCAACAGTGTCTCCTCTCCTCTCTCCCACTCTCACTGCTCCCAACTTATCCCTAATCCTGTCTCTCTTCTTCATCTTTCTCCCCCTGCCCTCTTTTGCAAGATCTCTCCTTGGTCTTCTCTTTTCCCTTTTAGCTCCACCGCAATCCTTCTTTTGTCACGAGCCAAGCAAGCGCCCAAGCCAAGCGCAGCAAAAGCGAGCGAGCGAGCGAAGCACCAGCACCAGCACCAGCAAAAGAGAGCGACGCCGGCTGCGCCAAAGCTCGGATTCCCGTCTATTTTACCCCCGCACCCCGCCGACTCACCGGCGCGAGATCCATCCGGCATCCGCAGGTGTCGGCGGCCCGCAGCCCCCCGCGAAAGATGGCGCCTTTCTGAGGCTCCCCCGGGGGTTTCTCGTCGTTACCTATCTTAAAGCGGCGGCTTCCAGGGAGCTCCTGCCGTCCCCGGCCAATTTAGCTGAGGTGGCGGCAACTGGGTTTAGGGCTCGGCCCGATCCGGTTTGTGCTCGGGCGTGTCTGGCTCTGACCCGCTTGGGGAGCGGCGGTGGTTCTTGGCTAGTTCTTGAGCTGCTTCCGGCGCTTACCATTCCTCTTCTTGAAGCTCTTGGATTGGAGAGGTTTGGGGGAAGCAGATTCTTGCGACCGAGCTGCTGCTTCGGTTCTCGTGGAGGAATATTTTTTGAATTCGGTTGGGGGGAGATGGTGGAGCTCTCGTGGTCCCTGGATTGAGCATTTTCCGATTGGATTTCGGCGTTTCTTGCAGCTCCCAGTCCATGACGGATTTGGGGCTGTGGAAGCAGGCGTGGATGTGGGTGCTATCCCAGAAGCACATCCTGGCGTGGGCGCACACGGCGGCGTGCGGCAGCAGGGAGCGCCTCGCCTTCCTGGTCGACCGGCACTGGCCCGCCGTGTCCCGGGCGTGCGCCACCTCCTCGCGCCTCGCGCTCGCCGCGCTGCGGCAATGGCGCGGGTGTACGGCGCGCGGGGTGCTGGCGGTGGCCAGCCTCGGCCCCGCCGCCGTCTTCGTCATCCTCTGGAGCTTCTTCGTCTGCATGACCTCGCCGGCGTGCGCCCTCTACGCGATTCTTAGCCTGGTTCGTGCTAGTCCGCAAATCCTACTTGTCTTTGTCTTGTTGCTTCTCAACCTTTAGCTCAGATTTGATTTACCGGGTAAGGATTTTGGGTGATGGATTCTAAATCTTGACATGTGCTGCTTTTGCTGTCCAACTTTGCGTTGCATGTGAGGTTACATTTCTTTACGAAAGTGGTTAAAGTGTTGCCTGATGGATGGTGAAACAAATAGGATAGGATGGCCTAAACTGTGCCACCACTGGTTGCCTTCATGTGTTACTGCTAAATGTTTGTGTAAAGCTTTTAGTAGTAAGCTTCTTCTATGCTATCGCGAAGTAACATCTATGAACTGCACACTGCGTTTTCAACTTCTTTTATACTATGCTACTTAGTTCTATATAGTTTGTTTTGCCACCAAAGAACATCTATGGACTGCACACTGCGTTCTCAACTTCTTTAATACTACTACTTAGTTCTATCTAGTTTGTTTTGCTACCAAAGGTAGGATGGTGATGAAACATGATTCTCGCTACTTTAGAAGTAACATATGTGAACTGCTGCGTTTTAAGTTTCTTTTGCACTACTTAGTTCTGTCTAGTTTGTTTTGCTACCAAAGTTAGGATAGTGATGAAACACAACTTTCGGATTGAGTATGACCTGACCTACAAATCCTGTTATGTGAATATATCTTACTATGCTAGAATGATGCTATGCTACTCCATCCTTCATAAACCGACTTGCTATTTGTGAGAATGCATCGTGTCTGTAATATGTACCCTGCGAGGATCCTATCTCAGCAAAATGCTAGAAAGTTGATGTTCTGTTGTTTCATCGTGCAGTAACTACTGTTTGTTTGATTAATTGAAATGTTAATACCTATGAACATAGCATACTTTTCATTGTAGGTCTTGTTTTGATGCACATGTATCCACCTCAATCCATGTGTGTTGGAGTGGGTTGGGGTGGAATTTACCCAGTCCAACACACATGGATTGAGATGGATACACGTACATCCAAACAAGACCGTAGATGGATTAACTCTAATTTGCACTTATGCCTCTGCCATAGTTTGAGTTTCTATCTGCTTGTAACCCCAGTTGTGAACTGTAGTGGACTTAATTAATACGGAAGAATGTTAAACCTTTTCAGCTAGATTGCACTAGGTAAGTCATACATGAATTCAAGCAGTAGAGACAAAATAAAACTAAAGAATCCTAATGCTAGGTCCCCTGATATTTTTTCACTGCTAGGTTTTGACATTTTCATGCTGACTGCGTAGTTCATTGTTATCAAATGTACTTGTATAATATGTAGCTTTTACTTGCAAGTAAGGACACACGATTTCATATTTAGATTTATAGGATTAGAAAGTATCTGAAGGTATGTTGTTTGCTAATTTTTTAATAGCTCAATATTTCAGGGGGCTGCTGCTGCAGTTGTTCACTATATGGGCTATACACCTGGCCTTTTCATTGTTGGGCTGTTTGGGATATTAATAATGTGGATGTATGGCTACTTTTGGATTACAGGAATGCTTCTGGTTGCTGGAGGTTTGTTTATTTAAACTTACAAATCTGCTCCTGAGAATGCTTATATTTCCTACAAGTCCCTAACCTGTTTCTTTTTTCCCGTAGTCTTTTTTTTTTATGCTTACACCTGATGATAGGCTTCTATGCGTTAATGCAGGTTGTATGTGCTCTTTGAAACATGCTCGATATGTGATACCTGTTTTGACTTCATATGCTATTTATTCTGTGGCTGTTCGTGTTGGGTGGCTCGGAGTCTTCTTGACACTCAACCTTTCTTTCTTGACAAATGATCTTCTTAATAAGTTAGCGCAAGGATACGAAGGACGCACTGAAGAAAGCCAGTTTCAAGACATGAAGGATTCTGATCCAGTTATGGATGAGTTCTATCGTAGTTGTGAATTCCCACCGGTTCCTGATAGTGAACCTGAGACCGTGTCTTCGGCGAAGCCATACTGCTCAGCACCCATCCAAGATGTGTTACATGTACAAAAAGAGGAACCTCCTAGTAAAGTAGTGAAATCTGATTCTAGTTCATTGGATGAGATTAAGAGGATAATGGATGGTTCAAACCATTATGAAGTTTTGGGCGTACCTCGTAATAGAAGCATTGATCAAAAGACCTTGAAAAAAGAATATCACAGAATGGTACTACATCACAACCCCATATACAATAGAAATTCATATTACTGTCCTCTTTTTTACAGTCTTGTCTTTTGTTTCTCTAGGTCCTGCTTGTACATCCTGATAAAAATATGGGAAATCCATTGGCTTGTGAATCATTCAAAAAGCTTCAATCAGCTTATGAGGCAAGTGTTTGTTCAGATGTTTATGCTTTGACTTTTCGTTGTCTAGATTATTGTTTAATCCAGTAGTGTATCTTTTCTTTATTACCTTTCTGATTCTTGATGAAGTTAACTTGTGTAGTCATACCTTCCTGCAGGTTCTCTCTGATCTCACAAAGAAAAACAGCTATGATGAACAACTGAGGAAAGAAGAATCACTGAAAATGACTCCGAGATCACGTGTTGTCTCTCAACAGGTGGTTTCTTATCTCTGTTGACATACAATTATATTTCTCTTTCTATATATAAAAAAAAACTCGACCTGCGGGGGGTTATGACGGCCCCCGGGTTTTCCTTTTAAGAAGATCTTCTCACACAGATCGAGAAAACCCCTGAACCCCCGTCCACATCATGATGCAGCGGTATCCTTGGCCAGTGAGAAGGCGTCTGCCGGACCTGGGCCGTGCGGCACTCAAGGTGCACACACACGGACCACAGTCCGGACCAGACTCCGGGCCGGACCATTACTGTGCTTTGGCACATGGGACGGGCGAGGGTTTTTTTTTAACCTCAGCCTGAAATTCGCTCCCACGGGGAGTTGAACTCAGGACCTGAGGAGTGCCGCCGGGCCACCTAACCGATTGAACTAGGCGCCCTTTGGCCTCTTTCTATATATATCCGGTGGTTTCTATGTATATCTGGTCAATTATTCAAGTGTATAGTGTAACTTACTGAGAAATTAGCATGGTGCCATTGCAAAGATGCACAAACTGGGAAATACTACTGCTTGTGAGACTGGCAGGTGGGCCCTGGGTCCACATGTCTGGACACAACAATGGTATTTTTCACTTGAGTGGTCTAATGGATGTGATGAAGCAATTCACTTTAAATAAACTTATCTCATAGACTCTTTTTTTTTTTAAAGAGTGGTGTAGAGTTTCTCCCAGACGAGTCCAGGCGCATACAGTGCACTAAGTGTGGTAATTTCCATATATGGATATGCACCAAGAGAAGCAAAACAAGAGCAAGATTCTGTCAGGTTAGTCACCCAGTATGGACTTTTCAGGGTACTTTTCGATTGATTGGGTATCATTGCAGTTAATTAGTAGGAATTATGTGGATGTAGGGCTGTGATCAGTTTCATCAAGCCAAGGATGGAGATGGATGGGTTGAAACCAGATTTTCATCCTCCGTCAAGGTACATTGATGTCTTGCTTTTACAATTTATTATATGGAAGAACTTATGAACAGTTTTTTTTTTTTTTTTTTTTTTTTTTTTTTTTTTTTTATTTAGCTGCTGAAAACTTGTATGGAGTGGTTTCAAACAAATGGAGCGAAGTAAATAAAATCACAATTGACAATTGTGTGAATTCTGTAGTTCTGCTGATGTGAATCTTTGTGTTTACAGAGACAAGTATGGGTTCTTGCCATCTTTTGTTTTGAACTATAAGCTAGTCTTATGCTTTTTTTAGGCTAATGTTTTGTTTGAGGTTACACCAATTTAGTAACAGGCCAAGTATTTAAGACATCTGACTATGTCAAATATTTTAAGTTGCTATATAGGTGGATTCCTAAAGTACCTTGGTCTTGGTCATTCAGCATCTATCTCTTATTTGTCTCACGAGTCAAATAATTCTAATTCTGAATATTCAGAACCTTTGGAAGCTACTCAATTCTAGAATCCCTATTTTCTAATGATGAATGTCCTGAGATACTCAGTTTTTTTAGTTCATTGTATTTGTATTTGTATTTGAGCAATGTGCATTTTTCACTTCAGATGGAAATACCACGAGCCTTTGTTTGTGCTGAGAGCAAAATATTTGATGTGTCTGAGTGGGCTACCTGCCAGGTGAGTGTCTGGCTCGATCTAACCGACTTTACTGTTGCTATTTTGATGTATGACTTGCAGCTTTGAATATTCACATGAAATGCTTCATTGTTCCATTTAAAGGAATATGAATTTACTTCTCTAACTGATTTTACTGTTGTTGATTATCCAGGGAATGGAGTGTAAGCCTAACACTCATGGTCCAACTTTTATGGTAAACATGGTTGGCACAGATAGGATGCCTCAGAGATCCTACAGTTCCCGGTATCCCTTCAGCTTGGACGCAGAGATGATCCCTGAAGATGAATTTGAACTGTGGCTTCAGCAGGCACTGGCATCAGGCGTCTTTGCTGACAGCCCAAAGCGCAGGAAAAGCTGGAGCCCGTTCAAACTGCCTCAAAAGGGAATTAAAAGTTGGCGAAGATCATCATGAGGGTGTGGCATTATGCATCGGGGTCTAGGCGACTACAACATTGGAAAGAAGGCAATAGTACAAGGCTTGATGAATGTAAATAGACTGACCAACAATTTGCCTGGATGGATAACTATTTTTTGTTCGAAAGGAGAAAGTGGGTGAAAAAGAAACACTCGAACGAATAGGTATAACACATGTCACTGTTGAACTTGGTTCTCTTTCCAGCATCCCATGAGTTTAGCTGTGAACCAGTGTGCTATTCGTCCTGTGATCAAAATACTGGTGGATCTGTGGTGTACTAATTTCAGTAGTTTAGGGATCTGACATGGAAGAATGCTGAAACATCATTCTGAAGACGGTCGAGATTTGAAGGGATGTTCATGGTAATCAGAAGAAATATTTTTCTTCTGGTATTGTCTTTCTGTAGAAGGGAAGGAAAAGATGAAAGTGATACAGGAGACTGGCTGTAAATACACTAGAAGTTCCCACCTGTGGAATTACTGCTTGTTAACATTGTATACACTGATTAACCCTGTCAAAAACTTGCATAATCCAGGTCTGTGCTGTGATATGTGACAGCATGACGTTCTGGTGATAATAGAGGTCCAATTCTCTACTACTGTTTATCGTTCTGTTTTCTGTTGCCAGTCACTGCTAATACCTCTGGTGATGATAGAACCTTGAACCTTCACTTCCAGCTGTCATTTTTAGTGCTGCTGTTGGTATCTGCTGTAAACTTTGAAACTTTGGTGTGCTCGTCAGCTGAATAACTATTGCTATCATGGTTGCTCTATTCCTGTGGTGCTGGATACGTAGGATGTTTTATTGATGCTTCGTAGGACTGATTGTGGCTGTTGTAGATCATGGTTTAACACCATATTATGGTTTCTCGTATGGATGAGAAGAAGCATGTCATGTGAGGAAAAGGGGGAGGATTATACTACTACCGTACCGTGGAAGGTATTGGGCCTATGGTACGGTCATACAAGTCAAAGGCATACCTCGTGCTGGTGCATTGTGCTACGAGTGCATTAATCGAGATGCTATTTTGTCAACCATTAAATTTAGTTGAGTAATATAGAGACAGCCATTACACTTAGAGTATCTTCAACAACAACACTTAAAATACAAGACCCATTTGACCTTTGGGTAGCATTATAGTCAAAGAGTTTAATACACATTCGGCATCTTCTCCAATAACAGGACCTAAAAGAGAATCATTTCTGCAAATGAGTTTTCAAAAGAGATGATGCTTATATTTAGGTTGTGTCTATCAGACAACCTAAAATAGATCTCACGTATAGATAGTCTGTTGGAGGTTGATTTTAGGTCTTTGTTATCTATTTTAGGCTTAGGTGTCCATATAAGTCTTCTTGTTGGCGACAGTTACACGAGTGCATTATTCGAGATGCCTTCACATTAACATTGCTGGTAAATAAAGAGCTTACCACTCATCAGTGAGAAAAGATCTATGTACTAGGGACAGGAAAAGGGTAGCAAAAGAGCAACCAGCTACTAGCAAACGACAAGTTTCTGCAGCTTTTCGCTCTCTAGCAGGATATGCAGAAAAAAACATGTTAGTTCATTAACCGTCACCATTAAATTACCAAAATCACGATATAATCAAACTACTAGACCATATTTGATACACGTGGTGAATCACGTGGAAAGACACCAGGGACAGATCCAGTCATCCAGCTGCCCCCCACAAAGCAATGTAGCCCTTCATCCATTTTTTATGAGAAAAGTAGTAGGAAAGCAGAGAAACGAGGAGGGAAGAGATAAGAAAGAGAGAGGATAAGCCCCTGCTAGGCTCATTACAAAGGAGATGCTGGACTAGACAAGCGGTGGTGAGTTGATCGAAAATTAATTGAATTTCGATTTTTGGATCAGCAATGGCTCTACCCATGTAGGCAGCAACGACACTTAAAAAGACGTGTGTGTGTGTATATATATATATATATATATATATATATATATATATATATATATATATATATATATATATATATATATATATATATCAAACAATTTCCATGGAAGTTGTGATTTTAATTACCTTTTGTAATAACTAGGTTCGTGAACGTGCGTCGCTACGGGACAGCTAAATCCTTGTAATAAAAACACATGAATCGCACGATAAGATAACAATACTGTGAAATTAAATACGACGTTAAAGTGACATTTAATCCAAAAAATAAAGTTCGTAAAATTATCAGTCACCGAGAGTAGGCGTCATAAGCTCACAAACTCTACTATATAGACATTTCCGTGATGCGTCTAAGATAATATTTTATATCGGCAGAAACAAATTTCCATGACAATAGTAACGACAAAACAATCTTGACAATATAAAAAAAACATGATCTGAGTTAGGTCGGTGGTCCAATAATTATTTGATATCATTATTAGAAAAATAATTAATTGATATACCATAAAAATCAATCTACCAAAAAGCAAAGAGTCATGTCGAGCAAAAATGAATTGCTTAGTAAAATGTGTTGCTCAAATTGATAGAAGCAAGTTCATGATACAATTACTTGTTGGTTTCTCCGACAACACCCCCTTCAAGCCTCCTCCAAAGCTCAATACTTTTAGTTAAAAAAAGTAATTATAATTTGAGCTACTGCCAGACAGCCACATATCACTTGGCCGGTTGACCCTAAAATCTACAGTCCAACAAAAACAATTAAGAAAAAGTATGACAAATGATTATTTGGTATACATTGGTAGTTTAAATAACTTGCTAATTGCAATATTTATCCATAACTTGCTAATTCTATTTTCACTCATGCATTGACGCTCCAAAGAGAATAAGCTGTGATGGATAAAAATGTGACATCAACAATTTGAAAGACAACTGCAACATAGTGTAATGCCTCAGGTACCCTAAACCGCCGTGCACTATGCATATCTCCACCCTCTAATAAGACTGTAAGAAAAATATTTTGTTCATTCTGCAACCAGTATATATTAGGGGACTTAAATGATAGCATACAAGTGCAAAAGCATGGAATCTAACAAATACCTTCAAGAACATTTTGAGCATAGCATATGACAGCACATCGAAGCAATGGTAGAGGAAAGAGATCACCAATAATGTGTCTGCAGCTGTAACAATGACAGGAGAAGATAATCGAGGTATCATGACCCTTCTTTAGTCTATTGTATTAGGACTTGCCAGGACCGCAATGGCTCTGCGAAGAACTTCAGAAGTTGTTTGTGTCTATATCGCCATATAGCTTCCCATAAACAAATAAGCTTTGAATGTATTACAATTACAAAACTGTATGAAAAGGAACTTACCTCAGCACACCCTCTGATCAGCATTGCCATATTATTGGAGGATTGTTGTTATTAGGCCATTTAAGTCTTAAAAACAAAAATTGTAGGGGCGGCGCTTCTTGCATATGAAGCAGACATCCCATGCATATGATCCAATGTCAAATTTGATCTCTCTTAAGTATTTTAACTAAATACCTGGCACCAACAAGCCATCCAAGTTATACGGAAATAAACACATGATTGGTAAAGAGTTTGGCCAAAGACAAACTTATTTTTTTAGACCGACAAACCTGTTTATTAAGTCAACATATTAACTTTTGTTGAAGTATGATACTTACGAAGCTTGAAAGGTGGGGAAAGACAATCCTATGGCTTTTGCAGTAAGAATAAACCTTGGCCAAACCGGCCAAGAAAATCCATGAATCTTAGCCTCATCCTATAGGGCCACGACATATTCTCGGTCAGTGACCACAACAGATCAGTAAATTTAGCAATTAGGTAAAATTTATTTAGAGACAGTCTGACACTCTAACTTTGTGGATACTGACAATGAACACCAGAAAATTAAACTTTATGGCCAGGCTCGATCTCACATGTTTGAATATATGATATTTTGGTCAGTATGAGAAAAATAGGTTGAAATTTCATCTAGCCTGGTCATGGGGTTAACCACACATATAATTTTCAGAGGACACGTATTGAGATACATATGAAATCATCTAATTAAGCTATTGTTCTAATATATATCATGACAACACACAGCTGCACAACTACCAGAATTTAGTGAAATCATAAAAAAGATTATGCTCACCAAAATAGCTTCCAATTTATTTATTATCCAATGGCACAACTGTGGCAGAACCACCTGAAATAACACACTTACGGAGGCGATTGTCTTCCACTAGACACTAAGCACCCTGAGAGCGAGCTACCCAAGGGAGAGCCCAAATGATCCACATTTTCCCCCAAGGATCCAATAATGAGAACGAGTTACAATACTTAGTCCATTTCATACATCTATAATTCTTAAAATATAGATTATTACAGTACCAAATTCAGAGTGCAAAATTTTAATAGCGGAATGAAATGAAACATCTATCGATAATACACAAGGATCGGTCTGTGCCCACCAGAAGAATTCTTCACACAACGGCTACTCCTCAAGCAGTACCTGCAACAGGGGTAAATAAACCCTGAGTACACAATGTACTCGCAAGACTTATCCGACTAGTGGGAATAATTTCCTGACTCCAAAGAATATGATAAGCTTTATAGTTTGCTGGGTTTCCTTTTTATAGAAAGCAATACTAATAGTGCATCCTTATGTGTGTTTATTTTTAGCAGTCATGATTATTACTTTATCTAGTCATTCTATGTAAGCACCTGTTCTACTTTCAAGCAGGAGTTGAGCAAACAGTTCCATTTCACCACCTTTCATCTTTTAGTTCTTACTATGATGCTAGAGTGTAGACAAGTTATACCGACACGATGGCGATTCGTGAATCAATGTGCCTAGCTAGGTACCCTGAAACACACGCCTCGCTTGTACCCTAGGCACAAGTAGGACCAATCCACCACTCTCCTGTCAAGGGGTCCAGGTCCCTGTCTAAACTTGGACTCCAAGCCCCCGCCCCTGAGTCCCGAACTCAGTGCGGTGCTTAGACCTCCACCATCGCCATTTCCAATCAGTCGGTCCGAAAAGAGCCAAAACCCACGACAAGAGAACAACAAGTCTTCCCTACGCCCATACCCAAGTATGTGCTTGGGATAATAAGTCTGTGACTTGCCTAGAGTCCATTGCAACGGCCGGTCCTTAACCAACACAGACAGAGAAAAAGTGTAACCAAGCTATGCAATGTTGGCCGCAGAACACAACCTCTTACACCCACCAATACCCAAACCATATCCCTGCCCGGTCTCCATTTTCCTTTCCACCATTTTATCTTGAGTGATCATAATAATCACCTATTGTGAGTAACGGCAGGTTACTCATGCTACCGACATCCTGAGCATAGCAGCTACTCGACCTATACTAGTAGGACTCATAGGTAAGTATTTTTATGCATGTAGTTTCTATAAAATGCCTGTAACGTAAATGCACATCATATATATATATTCAATGACCATTCAAAAATAGGGGTTATGCATCGGGGCTTGCCTTGGGCAGGCGGGGTGTCAACAAAGTCAACAACTGATGTCTCTGGGGCTCCCTCCTAAATGAGAATCTCCTCCTCGTACTCTTTAATGATCTCCTCGTACTTCTATTCGCCCACAGGCACGAACTCTACCAACTCGTTATCTACATGCATGAAATGGTGATGCAACACTTAGTAATACGGCAACAACAACTCTTAAAATAAAATAAAATACATCTATCAAGCTACTAAGCTAGCTCTACCGACTAAGATGCTAAGTTGCCTATCATTTCCACTAAACAAGCATGAAACATTTCATGCATTAATAGCAACTAAAGGCATCCCTATTCTTAATATCGATTTACTTTATATATGATAAAACAAGGAGTACTAGCTACTCTATTTATCAACCTACTCTAGGGTTACCAAAATTACAGTGAGCACATGATAATCTAATGAACCTACCGTAAAAATTTCATGGCTAAAGATATCACCAATTTGCCACAAAAATTCCTACAAATATTAAGCTAAATAATACTAATCTTTCCTAAATAAATTAATGAATCTATCATTATCATAGCTAACTGTAAACTAACTACACCCATAGATTGATAACATTTTTGTGAACCTAACAAATTTTGTCTCACTACTTTTGGACACCTATAACATTTACTATCATTTTTCAAAGATCAGCACATAATTCAAATTAGAAAAGCATCTCCTAATTTCCTAGAAAAAGAAAACTAAATTCAACCCGTGGCCCACTACTCGCGGTGCGGCCCATGCCCGCGCAGCGCGTGCACGCATGCGCGACCCACCGGCGCGGCCCACGCGGGCACGGCCCAATTGAGTGACAGTGGCCCGCAACGGGAAGGCCCGCGCGCTATGGCTATTTTGCGAAAACATCCTTGACCTACCGGTGAATCACCCTGAGACCCACGACACTATTCCTATAGTCAGCTATTTTACACATAAGCCCTTGGAACACACTGTCTTTACCACGGTCGGGTCCTCAGGCACCCGTGCGCGCACCGGTGCAGCGGCGCTGGCACAGGGCGGTCACGCTGGCCAACCTAGCCCCTACTCGCCCCTAATAGTGAGCCGATGCTCACCTTGATGCGAACGTGAGGCGATGGGCGGTGAAGCGGTGAACATAGATGCGGTCCCGAGCTCCCTCCATGGCGGCGGGCCTCCTGTAGTGGCGGCGGCCATGCTCCCATGAGCTCAGGCATAATTGAGACTAAAGGACTAGAGGATGGGCATCAACAACTCACCCAGAACCTAACAGACCTGATGGCTTGACTGGGGATGGGCCGAGTGAGTCCGGCCACGCGGCACGGCAAACACGGTGATGACCACGGTGGCGCGACCACGTCAGTGGCACTGGCAGGTAGTAGCAGTGCAAATTGGGGTGCAGACAGGGTGGAGAACTACGAGGCGAGGCTAGGGGTGGAACCAATTGGACTCGGGAGGGCCAGGCGGGTAATGTCCACGGCAACGGTGTCTAGGCCTCTAATGGCGCAACGGCGGGCGCTGGCTCCAAATTGGAGCTTGCTAAGGTACGATGCTGCACGGTGTGGGGCCAGTTGGCTAGCTGGCTAGAAGATGGAGCCGGACGCGTGTTGAATTGAAAGGACATGACCTCACCGTGCTAGATTGATGGCGCGGCCTGGTAGTAGAGGAGGGAGGGGAAAAGAAGGGAATGGGGTTTGGCTGTTGGCCCAAGCCTTGGTAGGACGTGATGACCTCACCCGAGCAATCATTACAAGCCAGCGCATCTAGGAGAGGGGGCACACCCGTGTGTGGGCGGTGGCAGCGCAGTCACGCGGTTGTGGCGCCATTAATGGTGAACGACAAGTGGTGGCCTCAACAAGGCCACGTGCACTAAATCGAGGTGGCCGCGACACAGAGGCGTAGGCGGACGCGATGACTGTGTGCAGGCATGACAGTGACAACGCGGGGCGGCACGGTGATGGGATGGTGGCGCAGCGACACAGGCGGACACGACACAAGCGGTGTAGGCGCACACGGGTGACCCAGCACTCGCGACCATGACAAGCAGTAACACAATGACACAGCGAGGTAGGCGGCGGCGGACCGGCCAGAGTATAGAGCCCACGATGACAGCGATAGAGTAGAGCGGCCAGGCCTGCCGGCCCCAGTGTCCCACCGAGAGTGACGGTGCGCATGAGTGCGTGTGTGCTTGCGTGTGTGAGTCACATGCTTGGGGCGCGGCAGCGGTGATGCGGGGCCTACGTGGTGGTGCATGCTCGTTGGGCGTGCTGTCGCGGCGACGCTGAGCCGAGGTACGGTGACCACGCCCAGTTGCTGAAACCGGCTGAAAGGTGCCATGAATGCTTTTTAAAGCATATGAATAAACCTAAAATATTGCTCTAATCGACAAACCATCTATGCAATTCTTAAGAGGGCATATTAGGCTATCAAAACTAGCCATGAAAACATACCACTAATTAATCCAATTCTCCTACAAAAATTGCCAAACTTGGCCTTGTCAAACCACTTTTCAAGCTTACGAAATCGACTAAGTCTCGATCGAATTTGCGTCGAATTTGATTTCCAAGCTATTCGGTATGCTAGCTAGTGAATTCATTTTTCGACCTCAAGTATTTCATTGTCACCTACACGGTTTGTACTTCCAACTTTAATAAAGTTCTGTATGTACGTTCTATAGTGTTTTCGTTCAATAAAAATTCCCAAACATCCATACCAGCGACCAACACAAGCCCTCGATGCGCTACAAAGGGTCGGAATAGGCCAACGACGCTCCGCCCGATCCGTCCTCGGGGGCTAACCAACCCTTGTCTCCGTCCGGCCCTAAGGTCATGGAGATTGAACAAGATCCAGTAATAGAGCCTAACCCTCTGATCGACTGGAGCACGCTCTACCTCAACTACCTACTCGATGACACACTGTCGACGAACAAGGCAGAGGCTCGAGGGCTCGCACGCTACGCCAAGTCCTTCGTCCTTGTGGAGGGCGAACTCTTCAAATGAAGCCACACCGGGATCCTGTAGCTATGGATGAAAACGGTACGGATATTTATTCGACCGTCCGTTCGACCGAACAAATATGAACACTTATCTGGATAGTTACTCGGATATCCGTAATTTTTTTGGATACGGATAATAAAACGGATATCTTAGGCGGATATCAAATACGGATGTAATATCATCGATATTCGGCGGATATCGGATAATCCGGATAAGTATCGGATATATCTGGATTATTAAAACGGATATTATCCGGATATTTTTCAAACTTTCTCAAATGAAAAAATGGCCTATATAAGGATTGTAGATCTTGATGAGCTGAACAAACTTGGTATTCAAAACTTTTCAATTTGAGACAATATAGGGTTCCGAAAACTAGTTTGTAGGCGTCGAAATTTAAAAATCATAAATTTGAACCATCCAAACTATCTCAAATGGAAAGTTGACCAAAACAACAATTGTAGATCTTGATGAGTTGAACAAACTTGGTATTCAAAACTTTTCAATTTGAAGTCATTTAGAGTTCATAATACTAGAGTCAAAGTGTTGTTTTTTCATTTGACCAAATTTGACTTGGTCAAACTTGCTCAAATGAGACACTAAATGACCTCAGATGAAAAAACTCTGAATACCAAGTTTGATCATCTCAGCAAGATCTACAATTGTTACATAGCTTATTTTGTCATTTGAGAAAGTTTTATCAAACACTAGTCATAAATTCTTAAATCTCATATAGACTTTCTAAAACCATGTCACACACTTGTGAAATTTGAATTACATTTTGTTCAAACTTTCTCAAATGAAAAAATGGCCTATATAAGGATTGTAGATCTTGATGATCTGAACAAACTTGGTATTCAAAACTTTTCAATTTGAGACAATCTAGGGTTCCAAAAACTAGTTTGTAGGCGTCAAAATTTAAAAATCACAAATTTGAACCGTTCAAACTATCTCAAATGGAAAGTTGACCAAAACAACAATTGTAGATCTTGATGAGTTGAACAAACATGGTATTCAAAACTTTTCAATTTGAAGTCATTTAGAGTTCATAATACTAGAGTCAAAGTGTTGTTTTTTCATTTGACCAAATTTGACTTGGTCAAACTTGCTCAAATGAGACACTAAATGACCTCAGATGAAAAAACTCTGAATATCAAGTTTGATCATCTCAGCAAGATCTACAATTGTTACATAGCTCATTTTCTCATTTGAGAAAGTTTTATCAAACACTAGTCACAAATTCTTGAATCTCATATAGACTTTCTAAAACCATGTCACACACTTGTGAAATTTAAACTACATTTTGTTCAAACTTTCTCAAATGAAAAAATGGCCTATATAAGGATTGTAGATCTTGATGATCTGAACAAACTTGGTATTCAAAACTTTTTAATTTGAGACAATCTAGGGTTCTGAAAACTAGTTTGTAGGCTTTGAAATTTAAAAATCACAAATTTGAACCATCCAAACTATCTCAAATGGAAAGTTGACCAAAACAACAATTGTAGATCTTGATGAGTTGAACAAACTTGGTATTCAAAACGTTTCAATTTGAAGTCATTTAGAGTTCATAATACTAGAGTCAAAGTGTTGTTTTTTTATTTGACCAAATTGGACTTGGTCAAACTTGCTCAAATGAGACACTAAATGACCTCAGATGAAAAAACTCTGAATACCAAGTTTGATCATCTCAGCAAGATCTACAATTGTTACATAGCTTATTTTCTCATTTGAAAAAGTTTTATCAAACACTAGTCACAAATTCTTGAATCTCATATAGACTTTCTCAAACCATGTCACACACTTGTAAAATTTGAACTACATTTTGTTTAAACTTTCTCAAATGAAAAAATGTCCTATATAAGGATTGTAGATCTTGATGAGCTTAACAAACTTGGTATTCAAAACTTTTCAATTTGAGACAATCTAGGCTTTCGAAAACTAGTTTGTAGGCGTTAAAATTTAAAAATCACAAATTTGAACCGTCCAAACTATCTCAAATGGAAAGTTGACCAAAACAACAATTGTAGATCTTAATGAGTTGAACAAACTTGGTATTCAAAACGTTTCAATTTGAAGTCATTTAGAGTTCATAATACTAGAGTCAAAGTGTTGTTTTTTCATTTGACCAAATTTGACTTGGTCAAACTTGCTCAAATGAGACACTAAATGACCTCAGATGAAAAAACTCTGAATACCAAGTTTGATCATCTCAGCAAGATCTACAATTGTTACATAGCTCATTTTGTCATTTGAGAAAGTTTTATCAAACACTAGTCACAAATTCTTGAATCTCATATAGACTTTCTAAAACTATGTCACACACTTGTGAAATTTGAACTATATTTTATTCAAACTTTCTCAAATGAAAAAATGGCCTATATAAGGATTGTAGATCTTGATGATCTGAACAAACTTGGTATTCAAAACTTTTCAATTTGAGACAATCTAGGGTTCTGAAAACTAGTTTGTAGGCGTCGAAATTTAAAAATCATAAATTTGAACCGTCCAAACTATCTCAAATGGAAAGTTGACCAGCTCGGAGGCTTCGAACCAGGCGTGAAGCCGATGCTCATTGTCTCCAAGTCAATGCTCTCTGCATAATGAGAGCGGGCAACAGCAAAGGCTTGGGTGATCCTGGCATGAAAAGCGTCCTCCTCAAGCTGGCGCACCTATGCCATGATGTCTACGGTAGTAGAGGCTGCAAGCGGGCGGGTTCCCTCTGGCCACGCCACCCCTAGGTCATCGAACACCACCCCAATGGCAGTGCGTAGGAGATCATGCTCATCGGTCTCTGCCTGAAGGATCCCCGTGTCTCGATCAGCTCCGTGACCAGCCTAGCGGAAATGCTCTCGGCCTCCAGCCGTTGGGCTACCGCGGTTCCAAGATCGGCCTAGAGGGAGATGACCTCCTGATGCGCCTCGTCACGCTCATAGACGGCCTGGTCGTGCTCCTCGTGGGCCGCACCATGCTCTAAGCAGAGTCTCACCATAGTCTGGCACAGCTCATCCCACTCCTTGCGTAGCCAAGCTATCGCCTTGGCATCTAGGCTCGTCGTCTGCTGTAGGGCCGTGAACCTCTCCTTGGCTCCTAGCTTGAGTTCTTACTCCCTCTCCACCTCGACAAGGAGGTCAGGGCCCGCTGGCAGGCCTCGGCATCCCTCCGGAGCAGCTCGTCCCGCTCCTTTTGGACTCTGGCGACCTCCTCCTCGTCTAGTCGTGCCCTCACCGATAGATCCTGGAACATCCCCGCGGCATCCTCTATGTCCTGACGTGCCTTGGCCTCTTGCTGCTAGAGATTGACCGCCTCTTTGGCCAGGGGAGTCAGCTCGGCCACCCGCTGTTGGGCGGCAGCTAGCTGGGTGCTCACATCTCCACACAGCCAGGCCTCCTTGGTGAGGCAGTCCCATTCCACTTTCACCTTCATCAACAACTCGCCACCCACTTCCTCACTACCAGAGGAGGCAGATCAACAACAATGATCTGATCGTATCCATCAATCGGGTCAGTCTAAAGCTTGTCGATTGTCTCTTCATCGCTGAATCAGCTCTAGACACTCTGGTTCAGCGTCGACCACCCTCTGATCCAAATCTATCAGAGGCTACTCAAAAAACTCTAGGAGTTGCAGCCACCAACATCGCTGCCACCTACCAAGATGCCCTGGGGGGCAAATTCGCCGACCAGGTGGGAGACATCTTTTCTCTCGCCGACTAGATCCCCAACCAGCCTCCGCCGACCGTCAACATGCTCCACGTCAGCCAACGCTCTAGAGCGTCCCTCCAGACCATCCCAGAGGAGAATCCAGACTCCGAGTCCCAAGGCTCTATGGAGGCCCTCACCGAAACCTTCACCGAGCAACTTCCTCTCCCTCCTTTCTGGGGTGGTGCGATCTTCAACGTCAGCGTCGATAGCCCCCTCGGAATGGTGAGACCGAGGAGGAACACGCCGCTTGTAAGAACCGAAATGTCAACCATGCACAATGCCAAGCAAATGAGAATGCCCTCACGATGGCTGAGCAGCAGCTCGACTCACAAGGAAGGCCACTCCAGTGCAACCTTGACGAAGAGTTTCTTCGCGTTGACGACCACGACGTCTTCAAGACTCCAAGCGCCAATCTGGCAGTGGCCGCCAATGAGCTCACCCGCCTCCCGTAGACGTCTGAGCTCACCAAGGTCGCCACCATGCTTAAAGTGGTGCACTGCCAGGTCAATGAGATTCGACGGGATTAGAGACCTTCATACTCCACTACTTCGATTCGCCAATCAGTCGCCACAAGAATCGATCGCCGCCAAAGTCACTTCACCAACTAGCACTGTGACGATAGGCAACCCCTCTAGGGTGGAGCTAGGGGCAACCACACTAAACATCACTGCCAACACGACTAGGAGGTCGACCAGGACGTCTGGGTGCACCTCAACAATCTCCAAGATGCACGACGACGTATCGACGAATGCCATATTGATCGCCATGAGGACGAAGTACGCTGCCACCATGAGTACGAGCAAGAGTATGGCAACCCAGACTCAGCCCTCGAGCCAATTGCTGGTGGCAACATTGTAGATGATGGCGCCGACAACCCCGAGGGGGCCCCGACATTCATAAGGGCGCTCCGAACACTTCAGTGGCCCCATGGTTTCAAAATCACTAGGGTCGAGCCCTATGAGGGGAGGATGAATCCAACATAGTGGTTGCAGGCTTACGTCACTCCTGTTCACGCCATCGGGGGAGACACCAGTGTCATGGCGAACTATCTTCCCGTCATGCTTGCGCCAACCATCATGAACTGGTTTACTAGCCTTGCCCCAGAATCCATCGGATCCTGGGATAAGCTGAAGAAAGTCTTCACCAACAACTATATGGCTACATGTACGCGACCGGGAACCAAGCATGATCTCAACCAGAAGCCATCCGAGCTCATCCGTAGCTACATCTGATGCTTTTTCGAGATGTGGAATTCTATTCCAAACATCATAGAAGCCGAGGTCATCACCGCCTTCATCCGAGGACTCCATCACTGCGAGCTTCGCTCTAAGTTCAACCATAAGCCACCCACAGGGATCAGCGAGATAATCACAACCGCCAACCAGTACGCCAACGCCGAGGAAGCCAAGGTGTGCTTCAACAAGGATGCAGGCACTCATCGCCCAACATGCCACTACGACGACTGCTCTGACAACCGCCGCCATGATGACCGTAGTTATCATCATGACAGCGACCGTGATCGGCTAGAAGAACCCAAGACTAGTCAGAATTGCCATCGCTGGCCAGACCACATTGTCGCTGCCGTCAATGAACCTCGCGCCAAGCGCAACTATGACGAACAGTACAAGAAGATCCTCGATGGCCCGTGCCCTCTCCATAAGAGCGGCAAGCACAAGATGAAGAACTGCCTCAGTTTGGCTAAGGAGTTCTAGGACAAAAAGCTGGACGACGACGCCAATGATGGAGCTGGAGGTCGCCGACCACCTGGGGGCAATGACAATGCCTTCTAGGACCACGACAAGGTGGTCGCCACCATCTTTGGGGGCCTTACCTCCACTAAGAGCAGAAGAGAGCAGAAGCTCACCGCACGGTGGGTGCTCAACATCACTATGGAGGACGCTGTCGCCAACCCCAGCTATCGCCCATGGTCTGAAGTCCCCATCACCTTCAGCAGGGCTGACAAGTGGGCGGACATTCCCTACATAGGGCGTTTCTCCCTTGTCCTCGACGTAACCGCCCTGAAGGTGCTCTTTAGAAAAGTGCTCGTCGACGGTGGGAGCGCTCTGAATCTCCTGTTCACCAGAGCCCTAAAGGAGTTGGGCCTTAGATTAATAGATCTCACACCCTCTGACTCCTCCTTTTGGGGTGTGGTACCTGGCAGGGCCTCCAAACTGCTTGGAGAGATCACCCTACCAGTACAATTCGGCACGGGAAGCAACTACCGCTTCGAGCACATCAACTTCTACATCACTGATTTCAACACCGCCTACCACGCCATACTTGGTCGGCCAGCTCTAGCCAAGTTCATGGCTGTACCGCACTATGCGCATCTGGTGCTGAAGATGCCTTCGCCTGCAGGAGTTCTGGCCCTATGGGCCAACCTTTCCATCACCTATGCTTGTGAGACAGAGAGTCTCGCCCTCACCGAAGCCACCGACCTCTCCATCCAGATGGCCAGCGTGGTCACCGAAGCCAAGATGTTGTCCGCCGATGACATGGAGATCCCAGAGCTGGAGCCTCCCTGTGCCTCTGCCAAGTCTAAGGAAATAAAGGAGGTTGGCCTTGGCCTCGATGACCCCTCCAAGACCATGAAGATTAGGGCTCACCTTGACCCCAAATAGGAAAGCATGCTCATCTCCTTCGTACATGCCAACACCGATGTGTTTGCTTGGAAACCTACAGACATGCCGGGGGTAATACTGGAGAAGATCGAGCACTCCTTGAATGTCTCACCAACCGCCAAACCGATCAAGTAGAAACTCTATCGATTTGCACTAGACAAGAAGGAGGCTATTAGGGTAGAAATAAAATGGATCTTAGCTGTCGGATTTATAAAATAAGTGTATCATCCTGAGTGGTTAGCAAACCCTATTCTCGTTTGAAAAAAAGAATAAAGAATGGAGAATGTGCGTTGATTACACTGATCTTAACAAACACTGCCCTAAAGACCCCTTTAGTTTGCCTCAGATAGACGAGGTTGTAGACTCCACCACCGGATACGAACTGCTCTCCTCCCTTGACTATTACTTCGGCTATCACTAGATCTCCCTCAAGAGAGAAGATCAAATCAAGACGTCTTTCATCACGCCCTTCGGTGCATATTACTACACCACCATGTCCTTCGGACTCAAGAACATCGGGGTGACTTATCAAAGGGCTATCCAGATGTGCCTCGATCAACAGATTGGCTTCAATGTTGAAGCTTACATCGATGATGTGGTCATCAAGTCCAAAACCATCGATGATCTTATCGTCGATCTCGAAGAAACATTTGCCAACCTGAAAAAGTACCGATGGAAGTTGAACCCTTCAAAGTGCATCTTTGGAGTTCCATTTGGTATACTGCTGGGCTACATCATCAGTGCTCGTGGTATCAAACCTAATCCTAACAAGGTCTCTACCATCACCAATATGAAATGGCCAACATGCGTCAAGGATATACAGAAGCTTACAGGCTACATGGCTGCCTTAAGCCGCTTCATATCGTGCCTCGGCGAAAAAGGGCTACCTTTCTTCAAACTCCTCAAGGCCTCTGAGTGCTTTTCCTGGTCGGAAGAGGTAGACACAGCTTTCGAGCAGCTTAAGTTGTTCCTAACAAAGCCTCCGACAATGATGGCACCATGGCCAGACGAAACTCTCCTGATCTATATCGCCGCTACTTCTCGTGTCATCAGCACAATAATTGTGGTCGAACGTGAGGAGGCTGGGCACACCTATAAGGTGCAACGTCTAGTATATTTCATTAGTGAGGTTCTTAACGAGCCCAAGACTCATTATCCTCAGGTCCAAAAGCTGCTGTACGCCGTCCTAATCACGTCGCGTAAGCTCCATCACTACTTTGAGTATTACAAGATCGCCGTGGTCACTGAGTTCCCTCTGGGGGACATCCTCTGTAACAAAGAGGCCAATGGCCATATCATCAAGTGGGCTATTGAGCTCGGCACTTACTCCATTGAATTCAGAAGCAGGCCTACGATCAAGTCTTAGGCATTTGCTGATTTTGTCGCTGAGTGGACCAAGATCTAAGAGCCCATCGCCGCCACCTGCCCCGAGCACTAGGTGATGTACTTCGACGATGCCCTTAACATCAATGGTGCTAGTGCAGGCATTCTGTTCATTACGCCGACCAAGGATAAACTCCAATACGTTCTTCAGATACACTTTCTGGCCTTCAACAACGCCGCCGAATATGAAGCATGTCTCCACGGAGTCCGTGTAGCCGTTGAGCTCAGTGTCAAATGCCTCATGGTATATGGGGACTCCGTGCTGGTCATCAAACAGCTTAACAAAGACTGGTCTTGCTCCAGCGAGAAGATGGGTGCATATTGCGCTGAAATCAGGAAGCTTGAAGGAAAATTCTACGGCATCGAGTACCACCACATGGTACGCGACCAGAATCAGCTCATCGACCATTTATCCAAGTTGGGCTCTTCTTGCGCCGTGATTCTACTGAGGGTCTTCATTCAAGATCTCCTTGTGCCATCCATTAAAGAAGATAAGGAAGTTCACGAAGTTCCCCCCGCCAAGCAGCTGGTACTGGCGGTACCTTCACCGGCCGCCGATTGGAGGAAACAATTCATCAAGTACCTTACCAGCGCTGAAGTACCCGCCGATAAGACTGAAACCAAACACCTAATCCATCGAAGCAAACATTACATGCTGGTGGACGGCAACTTGATGAGGAAAAGTGCCAAGGAAGGGATTGTGTAGAAATGCATCATCCAAGAAGACCGAGTGAAGTTACTTCTCGAAATTCACTCTGGTTCCTACAGCAACCACGCGGCTTCGAGAATACTGGTCGGCAAAGCTTTTTGAGCTAGTTTTTGCTGGCCCACGGCCATCTTTGATGCAGAAGACCTCGTCCGACGTTATGAAGGATGCCAATTTTTTGCCAAGCAAATACACGTGCCGGCACAAGAACTGCAGACCATTCTAGCTTCCTGGCCCTTTGCATGCTAGGGACTAGATATGATTGGCCCTTTTAAGCCAGTGCCAGGTGGCTTCCGGTACGTATACGTCGCCATTGATAAGTTCTCCAAGTGGATTGAGTATAAACCGGTCATCTCAGCTACTACAAAGAAAGCAGTTGAGCTCTTCAAAGACATCATCCACAGATTCGGTCTCCCAAACAGCATCATCACCGACCTCAGAACTACATTTACTGGCCATCACTTTTGGGACTTCTGCAAAGACCATTGCATCTCCATCAAATACGTCTCTGTTGCTCATCCTAGAGCCAACAGCCAGGTCGAACGGGCGAACGACATGATCCTTGATGCCCTAAAAAAGAGACTATATCAGAAAGAAGAAAAGCACCCGGGCAGATGGCTCAAGGAGCTACCAGCTGTAGTCTAGGGACTGTGTACTCAAGCTAGTCGCAGCACTGGTGTGTCTCCATACTTCTTGGTCTATGGCTCAGAAGCCATACTACCAGCGGATATTGCCTTTCGAGCACCTAGGGTGGAAAATTATGATGAAGAGCATGCCGTAGCTGTTCAGATAGAGGACATCGACAGGGCCAAGGAAGAATGCCTAATCACCTATGTCCACACAGCCAAATATCTAGAAGGCTTGCTGAAAGGTCCTAATGGCTAGAGGGGGGGGGGGGTGAATAGCCTAATAAAATTTCTACAACAACACTTAACAAAATGGTTAGACAATTATGAGGCGAAGCAAGTGTTGCGCTAACCTATTCAAAATGCAAGCCACCTACCACAATTCTAGTTTAGATAGTGTCGATTCACACAAGAGCTATGACACTACCCTATGTTAGTGTGCTCTCAAAGGCTAACTAAAGAGCCACACCAACCAAGCAAGCAAGCTCTCACAACTAGCTACACTAAAGAGCTTGTCAACTAGTTTGCGGTAAAGTAAAGAGAGTGATCAAGAGGGTTATACCGCCATGTAGATGAATGATTCAATCAATCACGTGGATGAATAACAATGAAGACCAATCACCTCAGAATCAATGATGAACACAATGATTTTTACCGAGGTTCACTTGCTTGCTGGCAAGCTAGTCCTCATTGTGGCGATTCACTCACTTGGAGGTTCACGCGCTAATTGGCTTCACATGCCAAACCCTCAATAGGGTGCCGCACAACCAACACAAGATGAGGATCACACAAGCCATGAGCAATCCACTAGAGTACCTTTTGGCGCTCCGCTGGGGAAAGGTCAAGAACCCCTCACAATCACCACGATTGGAGCCGGAGACAATCACCACCCTCTGCTCAACGATCCTCACTGCTCCAAGCCATCTAGGTGGCGGCAACCACCAAGAGTAACAAGCGAAATCCACAGCGAAACACGAATACCAAGTGCCTCTAGATGCAATCACTCAAGCAATGCACTTGGATCACTCCCAATCTCACTATGATGATGAATCAATTATGGAGATGAGTGGGAGGACTTTGGCTTAGCTCACAAGGTTGCTATGTCAATGAAAATGGCCAAAGATGTGAGCTACAACCGGCCATGGGGCTTAAATAGAAGCCCCCACGGAATAGAGCCGTTATGCCCCTTCACTGGGCATAACACGGGCCGACCGGACGCTCCGGTCCAACTGACCGGACGTTGCTTCTCAGCGTCCGGTCGCCCGATGGACGCCATGCATCACCAGCTTCAAATGCTATTTGTCAGATTTCAACGGCTACGAAGCTGACCGGACGCTCCGGCAAAACTGACCGGACGCTGAAGCCCCAGCGTCCGGTCATTTCCAGTAAGCTCCCCTAGGCGTATTTCTTCGACCAGACGTGTCCGGTCCACCTTGACCGGACATAGACCAGCGTCCGGTGCAATACCCTAGGTACTATACCAACCGACCAGTTCGACTGGACGCAAGCTTCCAGCGTCCGGTGCTTTTAGACCCAGCGTCCGGTCAGTTGACCGACGCTAGCGTCTTCGCGACCAACTCATTTTCACTTCTAACTTCTTCACCCTTGCTCCAATGTGCCAACCACCAAATGTATCACCTTGTGCACATGCGTTAGCATATTTTCACAAACATTTTTAAGGGTGTTAGCACTCCACTAGATCCTAAATGCATATGCGATGAGTTAGAGCATCTAGTGGCACTTTGATAACTGCATTCCGATATGAGTTTCACTCCTCTTAATAGTACGGCTATCAAACCTAAATATGATCACACTCTCTAAGTGTCTTGATCACCAAAACAAAATAGCTCCTACAAATAATACCTTTGCCTTGAGCTTTTTGTTTTTCTCTTTCTTCATTTCAAGTTTAAGCCCTTGATCATCATCATGCCATCACAATTGTCATGTTATGATCTTCATTAGCTTCTCCACTTGAAGTGTGCTACCTATCTCATGATCACTTGATAAACTAGGTTAGCACTTAGGGTTTCATCAATCCACCAAAACCAAACTAGAGCTTTCAATCTCCCCCTTTTTGGTAATTGATGACAACCCTTATACAAAGATATGAATTAAAATTCAATTGAACCCATGTTGCTTGTCCAAGCACATTTACCATGTGTAAAAGGATATGGACAAGTTTCATGAACCCCAAATGGTAGTAATTGCTCCCCCTACATATGTGCTAAGAGTTTGGATTGAAGCTTGCACATATGCTTAGATAGGAAATATAGGAGTCAATGTCTACCAAATGATGCTAAGGTATAAAAGATGGACCTTTGAAGCGTGATACCAATCAGAGTGCACCAATATACCATCCTTAGCACCATGGTTAGCTCAATACCACTTGGAAACATACTTTGGAAAGATACCACTTGTAAAGACTTACTTTGGAAATGAAAGTTATCTAGTGATTTCATTTCATCATTCAATCTTACAACTAGCATATATCACACAAGCATGGATATTTTGAATTTTAGAACTTATGCCATGCAAGCAAACATATGAAATACACATTCAAATGCACCATACAAGTTCATGAGCTTGCTCCCCCTACTTGTGTGCTCAAAATGTTAATTGATTCTTTTCTTTTGTCATATCTCTCCCCCTATGTCAAGTTCTCCCCCGTTGTTGTCTTTTCACTATCTTTGTTTCTCTCCCCCTTTGTCATCAATGACCACAAAGGTTCTAAATATAGATAGTATTACTTATAGGATCGAGATTATCAATGTCAATTAATGGGGTGAGGATCATTTTCCCAAATTTGGTCTAGTCTAGACCTTTTACCAAAGATATTTAACTCAGTTTGATCCAAGGACAAGCTTCTTCACACCTCCAAATAAGGGTTATCTTGTACCATGTTGAGTTAAACACTTATAGCTCATTTTCTAGATTAAACACTAGGTTTACAAGCCCATAAACATGTCATATGCTATCACTAGATCAAGTCAAGCATAGAAGCAATAGTGATATCATATAAACATCAAAATCATTTGATTTTCATGGATGAGCCTAATAAAATAGAACCATTTGAAAGGTCCTAATTAGATTGAAAATATGACTAGATGCACTAAACATGTCCTTAGCAAGGATGTATGTCATGCCAATCAACTTTTACCTTGGATTGCTCGAAGGAGAGGCATGTTATATGAGTGGGGGTGCATCAACACATATTTGAGAAATCCAATATGTTCAACTCATTCCTTAGCTTGCAAAACCTTTTCTCATCCAATGGCTTGGTGAATATATCGGCAAGTTGATCTTCGGTGCCTACACTCTCAATGCAAATGTCCCCTTTTTGTTGGTGATCTCTTATGAAATGGTGGCGGACATCAATGTGCTTTGTTCTTGCATGTTGAACCAGATTGTTGGTTAACTTGATTGCACTCTCATTGTCACAAAGCAATGGCACTTTCTTGAACTTGATTCCAAAGTCACTCAAGGTGGCCTTCATCTAAAGTATTTGTGCACAACAACTACCATTGGATATGTATTCGGCTTCGGCGGTTGATAATGCAACACTATTTTGCTTCTTTGATGACCATAAAACAAGTGATCTTCCCAACAATTGACATGTGCCCGAGGTGCTCTTCCTTTCAACCTTGCATCCCGCATAATCTAAGTTGGAGTAACCAACTAGCTCAAACTTTGCTCCTTTGGGATACCACAAACCAACATTTGGTGTATGCTTCAAGTACCTCAATATCCTCTTTGTAGCCTTCAAATGACTTTCTCTTGGTGAGGCTTGAAATCTTGCACAAATGCATACACTAAACATGACATCCGGCCTTGATGCGGTCACATACAGTAGGCTTCCAATCATAGACCGATACAACTTTTGATCCACCATATTTCCACTTGCATCACTATCCAAGTTGCCATTGGTTCCCATTGGTGTGCTAATGACTTTGCTATCAATCATTCCAAACTTCTTGATCATGTCCTTGATGTATTTGCCTTGACTCACAAATGTACCATTCTTTAATTGCTTGATTTGAAGACCAAGGAAGTAACTCAACTCTCCAATCATGGACATCTCAAACTCATTAGCCATCATCTTTCCAAACTCATCACAAAATTCTTGATTTGTTGATCCAAATATGATGTCATCAACATAGATTTGCAATACAAATAGATCTTTTCCAATCTTCTTGATGAAAAGAGTGGTGTCAACCTTACCCATTGTGAACCCTTTAGAGAGGAGGAAGTCCCTCAATCTCTCATACCATGCTCTAGGTGCTTGCTTCAAGCCATACAATGCCTTCTTCAACTTGTACACATGATTGGGCTTCTTGTCATCTTCAAAACCGGGAGGTTGCTCAACATAAACTTCTTCATTGATATATCCATTGAGAAATGCACTCTTGACATCCATTTGATAGAGCTTGATGTTGTGAGCACAAGCATAGGCTAGCAAGATTCTAATTGCTTCCAATCTAGCAACCAGGGCATATGTTTCTCCAAAGTCAAGACCTTCAACTTGTGTATAGCCTTGTGCTACCAATCTTGCTTTGTTCCTTACTACTATCCCATCTTGATCTTGCTTATTTCTAAAGACCCATTTGGTTCCAATCACATTGTGTCCCGTTGGTTTTTCTACCAACTCCCATACTTGATTTCTTGTGAAGTTATTCAATTCTTCATGCATAGCATTTACCCAATCAACATCCTTCAAAGCTTCATCTATCTTCTTTGGTTCAATGGATGACACAAATGAGAAGTGTTCACAAAATGATGCCAATCTTGATCTTGTTTGTACACCTCTTGAAATATCTCCAATTATAGTGTCCAAAGGATGATCTCTTGCAATATTGGTTGGTTGGAGGATTGGAACTTGATTGCTTTCACTTGCTTGATTATTGGGTTGAGATGATGTACTAGCCACTTGATCTTGTTCATTGTCATGAGATACACTTGCACTAGCTTGATTTGTATCATCTTGCACACTTGAGTTGGAGAGCACCTGTACTTGATCATCTTCATCATCATTCACTTGCCTAGGCCTCAATTCACCAATATCCATGTTCTTCATGGCATTTGAAAGTTGAATGCCTCTAACATCATCCAAGTTCTCATTCTCTACTTGTGAACCCTTGGTTTCATCAAATTCAACATCATGAACCTCCTCAAGAGTACCACTATCCAAATTCCAAACTCTATATGCTTTGCTTGTAGTGGAGTAACCAAGTAGGAATCCTTCATCACATTTCTTGTCAAACTTGCCCAATCTTGTGCCTTTCTTCAAGATATAGCATTTGCAACCAAAGATCCGAAAATATGCAATGTTGGGCTTTCTACCATTCAAGAGCTCATATGGTGTCTTCTCTTTCAATCGGTGACAATAGAGGCGGTTGCTACAATAGCAAGCCGTGTTGATAGCTTCGGCCCAAAAGGATTGACTCAAATTGTACTCACTAAGCATAGGCCTTGCCATATCAATAAGTTTTCTATTCTTCCTCTCAACAAGGCCATTTGATTAGGGTGTGTACTTGGCCGAGAATTGATGTCTAATTCCAAATTCATCACATAACTCATCAATTCTAGTATTATTGAACTCACTACCATTGTCACTTCTAACTCTCTTGATGGTTGTTTCAAACTCATTGTGAATGCCCTTGACAAATGATTTCAATGTTGCAAATACATCACTTTTGTCCACTAGAAAGAATACCCATGTGTATCTAGTGTAGTCATCCACTATCACAAATCCATATTTATTTCCACCGATACTAGTGTATTGTGTTGGCCCAAACAAGTCTATGTGCAATAACTCAAATGCTTTACTAGTGCTCATCATGCTTTTCTTAGGATGGGTGTTTCCAACTTGTTTGCCGGCTTGACAAGAGCTACAAAGCTTATCCTTTTTAAACACAACATCTTTCAAGCCTTTAACTAAGTCATGCTTAATCAATCTATTCAATTGTTTCATTCCAACATGACCAAGCCTTCTATGCCATAACCAACCCATGCTAGACTTAGTGAACAAGCATGTAGATAATTTAGCTTCACTAGCATTGAAATCAACCAAGTATAGATTCTCATATCTAAAGCCTTTGAAGATCAAGTTAGAGCCATCTACACTTATGATCTCTACATCATCTACTCCAAATATGCATTTGAATCCAAGATCACACAATTGAGCCACGGATAGCAAATTGAAATTCAAGCTCTCAACTAGCAACACATTGGATATGCTCAAGTCATTGGATATTGCAATCTTGCCAAGCCCTTTGACCTTGCCTTTGCCATTATCACCAAATGTGATACTATCATAACCATCATTGCCATTTGTGTTGATTGAGTTGAACATCCTTGCATCACTGGTCATGTGTTGAGTGCACCCACTATCAAGAACCTAATACCTTCCTCCGGCTTTATAATTAACCTACAAAAGAAGATCAATTCTTTTTAGGTACCCAAACTTGCTTGGGTCCTTGAAGGTTAGTCACTAGGCTCTTTGGTACCCAAATGGCTTTCTTCTTTGAGCCCATCCATGGTTTACCAATGAACTTAGCCTTTACACCATTTGTACCCTTAGTAAGCATATAGCATGAATCAAGCTTAATGGAGGATACATTAGCATTTTTGCTCTTGTTTTTGCATTCTTGTTCTTTGTGACCCACTTGCTTGCAACTAGTGTAAAACTGATCATTGTTCTTCACAAAACTAGTCTTATGAAGAGCAAAGGCCGCCTTGCCTTTCTTGGGGGTATAGCCCAATCCCTCTTTGTAGAGAGAAGCTCTTTGGCTACCCAAGAACATAAGCAAGCGGTCCTCACCACCATAAGCCTTAGCTAGGTTGTGAGTGAGCTTAGTGACCTCCTTCTTGAGGTTCTCATTCTCAACCACTAGTGAGGCATCTCAAGTGAGACCATCACTACTAGATGAGGTGGAAGTAGAAGTGCTACAAGAAGGGTTAGTAGTAGCAACCATGATAGGCATAGATAGTGATGTATCAATTATATCACAAGTTAAACCTACATTACAAGTTTCAATATGCTTCTTTTTATTTTGCTCTTTAAGCGAAGAAGAATGAGCTTTTTCAAGCTTTTTGTGAGCTTTGCCAAGCTTCTCATGGGCTTCCTCTAGCTTCTCATGAGTTGCTTTGAGCTCATCAAGGGCTTGCTTAAGGGCTTTTACCTCCTTATTCAAGCTCTTGCATTCTCTTCTCTTAATGTCAAAATGTTCTTTAGCATCTTCTAGCATGTCAAATAATTCATCTTTGGTAGGTTCATCATTATCACTATCACTATCATTTTCATTTTCATCATCATGTTCTTCATCACTTTCATCATCATGAGATTGTACCTTAGTGGCCTTAGCCATGAAGCATGATGAAGATTCGAAGAGAGAAGGCTTCTCATTGATGGCAATGCTTGCAAGAACCTTCTTCTTGGTGGTCTTGTTATCATCACTATCATCATCATCATCACTTGAGGAAGCATCACTATCCCAAGTGACTACATATGAACCACCCTTCTTCTTCTTGAATGCCATCTTGTCCTTCTTCTCCTTCTTTTCCTTCTTGTCCTTCTTCTTGTTCTTCTTGTTGTCATCATCATTTTCGCTATTTATGGGCATTGAGCAACAAGGTGATCTTTGCTTCCACACTTGAAGCATCTTCTTGACTCTTCTTTGTTCTTGAATGAAGACTTCTTTCTTCTAGCACGATAGCCCTTCTTCACCATGAACTTGCCAAATCTCTTGACAAATTGAGCCATCCTCTCATCATCATCATCCCAAGATTCATCTTCTTCACTTGATGTTTCTTACTTTGCTTTGCCCTTAGATGATGTGGCTTTGAATGCCACGCTTTTCTTCTTGTCATCCTTCTTGTCATCTTTCTTCTCCCTCTTTTCTTCCTTCTCATCATCATCTCTATAAGCATCATCAGTCATGATATCTCCCAAGATTTAGTTTGGTGTCATTGTGTTCAAACCAGTCCTCACTAGTAAGGTGACCAACATGCCAAATCTTGCGGGCAAACATCTCAAGAACTTATTGGAGAAGTCCTTGTCCTCTATCTTCTCACCAAGTGCCTTGAGATCATTGACAATCACTTCCATCCGATGGAACATGTCCGGCACACTCTCATCTTCCTTTATCTTAAAGCTTGCAAACTTTTCTTTGAGAATGTAAGCCTTTGCACCCTTCACGGCTTGAGTGCCCTCAAATGATTCTTCCAAGCTTCATGAGCCATCTCAATATTCTTGATTTGCTCAAATGTTCTTTCATCAATTGCATCATGAATAGCACTTAGAGCAATGTCATTGTTTTGGAGAAGTACTTCTTCGGCCGCGGTGGGATTCTCCGGATCTCCAATCTCAATTTTTGTTTCTACCACCTTCCAAACCTTCCTATTGATTGACTTGATATAAGTTGTCATCTTAGCCTTCCAATAGGGATAGTTGGAGCCATCAAATTGGGGTGGCTTCTTGGTGTTGTTGATTTGAGCCATTTTAACACCGAAGGTTGTTAAGCCTCAAATAACGGTGACCTTGGCTCTGATACCACTTGAAAGGTCCTAATGGCTAGAGGGGGGGGGGTGAATAGCCTAATAAAATTTCTACAACAACACTTAACAAAATGGTTAGACAATTATGAGGCGAAGCAAGTGTTGCACTAGCCTACTCAAAATGCAAGCCACCTACCACAATTCTAGTTTAGATAGTGTCAATTCACACAAGAGCTATGCCACTACCCTATGTTAGTGTGCTCTCAAAGGCTAACTAAAGAGCCACACCAACCAAGCAAGCAAGCTCTCACAACTAGCTACACTAAAGAGCTTGTCAACTAGTTTGCGGTAAAGTAAAGAGAGTGATCAAGAGGGTTATACCGCCGTGTAGATGAATGATTCAATCAATCACGTGGACGAATAACAATGAAGACCAATCACCTCGGAATCAATGATGAACACAATGATTTTTACCGAGGTTCACTTACTTGCTGGCAAGCTAGTCCTCGTTGTGGTGATTCACTCACTTGGAGGTTCACGTGCTAATTGGCTTCACACGCCAAACCCTCAATAGGCTGCCGCACAACCAATACAAGATGAGGATCACACAAGCCATGAGCAATTCACTAGAGTACCTTTTGGCGCTCCACCGGGGAAAGGTCAAGAACCCCTCACAATCACCATGATCGGAGCCGAAGACAATCACCACCCTCTGCTCAACGATCCTCACTGCTCCAAGCCGTCTAGGTGGCGGCAACCACCAAGAGTAACAAGCGAAATCCGCAGCGAAACACAAATACCAAGTGCCTCTAGATGCAATCACTCAAGCAATGCACTTGGATCACTCCCAATCTCACTATGATGATGAATCAATGATGGAGATGAGTGGGAGGACTTTGGCTTAGCTCACAAGGTTGCTATGCCAATGAAAATGGCCAAAGATGTGAGCTACAATCGGCCATGGGGCTTAAATAGAAGCCCCCATGGAATAGAGCCATTATGCCTCTTCACTGGGCATAACACGGGCCGACCGGACGCTCCGGTCCAACTGTCCAGACGCTGCTTCTCAGCGTTCGGTCGCCCGATGGACGCCATGCGTCACCAGCTTCAAATGCTGTTCATCAGATTTCAACGGCTACGAAGCTGACCGGACGCTCCGACAAAACTGACCGGACGCTGAAGCCCCAGCGTCCGATTGTTTCCAGTAAGCTCCCCTAGGCCTATTTCTTTGACCTGGACGCGTCCGGTCCACCTTGACCGGACACAGACCAGCGTCCGGTGCAATACCCTAGGTACTATACTGACCGACTAGTTCGACTGGACGCAAGCTTCCAGCATCCGGTGCTTTCAGACCCAGCGTCCGGTCAGTTGACCGACGCCAGCGTCTTTGCGACCAACTCATTTTCACTTCTAACTTCTTCACCCTTGCTCCAATGTGCCAACCACAAGTGTATCACCTTGTGCACATGTGTTAGCATATTTTCATAAACATTTTCAAGGGTGTTAGCACTCCACTAGATCCTAAATGCATATGCGATGAGTTAGAGCATCTAGTGGCACTTTGATAACCGCATTCCGATACGAGTTTCACTCCTCTTAATAGTACGGCTATCAAACCTAAATGTGATCACACTCTCTAAGTGTCTTGATCACCAAAACAAAATAGCTCCTACAAATAATACCTTTGCCTTGAGCTTTTTGTTTTTCTCTTTCTTCATTTCAAGTTTAAGCCCTTGATCATCATCATGCCATCACAATTGTCATGTTATGATCTTCATTAGCTTCTCCACTTGAAGTGTGCTACCTATCTTATGATCACTTGATAAACTAGGTTAGCACTTAGGGTTTCATCAATCCACCAAAACCGAACTAGAGCTTTCACTTGCGGAGGTACTACAACCGCAATGTCAAAGGTCGTTCATTTGCTATCGGCGACCTCGTTCTCCTTAGAAAACAAAAAACCAAAGGGATGCACAAGCTCTCCTCCCCTTGGGAAGGGCCTTACATCGTCAAAGAGGTCACCCGACCAGGGTCTTATCGCCTATGTTACTTAGACAGAATCGATGTTCCAACTCATGGCACATCGAGCACCTTATACGTTTCTATCCTTGAAATGCTCCAGGTATGTACTCTCCACTTTATGTTGAATAAAGTTTTTATCTCCATAATCTGTCTCCATTTTTTCTCCATTATGGTTTAAATCTCCACTTACGGTCGCCGGGCTCCACGCCACTCCATGACGAACTCCAAAACAAAATCGCCAAACACGTATTCTTTGAATCGTCGAACACATTTTCTCTGAATCGCCGAACACGTTTTTCTCCAAATCGCTGAACGCGTTTTCTCCGAATCGCCGAACACATTTTTCTCCAAATCGCTGAACATGTTTTCTCCAAATCTCCAAGATCTTTTGCTGATCAGCGAGCAGCATACGTTCTGTTCTATTCTCTATGGAAAAGACCCAGTCTCTGATCTCTCCCTACACGTGCCACGGGCTCTGCACTCTATGTTATGGGTGGTCGGCTATGGTTCCTTGGTCATGCCTATTCCTCCTACATGTCCATAGGCTCCATACTCGACGTTATGGACTATGGGCTAGCCAAGGCCGAGAGCTTAGCACAAAACTAATTGCTTGGACGCCGCTTATACTACCTATATCTCCAAGTTATTTCGATAACTATCGAGCAGCACACGTTCTGCTCTGTTCTCTATGGAGAAGACCCAGTCTTTAATCTCTCCCTACACGTGCCATGGGCTCCGCGCTCTGCGTTATGGGTGGTCGGCTGCGGTTCCTTGGTCACGCCTATTCCTCCTACATGTGCACGGGCTCCGTGCTCGACGTTATGGACTATGGGCTAGCTGAGGCCATGGGGTTCAGTAGAAAACCAACTGCTTGGACGCTACTTGTACTATGTATAATTGCGTTATGGTTAAAACTACAAAGATTTTTTCACCGAAATACAAGCTAACTGCATACACATGCACCTTATAACATTTATCATATACATAAGTGTTTTTTGCGCTTTCACGCGTTCTAACTACACTGTCCAGAAATTACAGATGATAATCTCTGAGCATATCACCGAGCTTCGCCATCGCTGCTTGTCTCACCAAACAGGTCGATGTCACCGGCCAGCTTTCTCACCGCATCCTCCACCTCATCCTCTAGCTACTGGATCTCCGCCTCGCTCAGCCCTTCAGCGAATCCACCCCCTATCGCCTGAAGGTCAATGGATTGATAGTGGGACCGGACCACCACAAGGGCATGAGTAATGCCGGTAACAATGACATCGTGATTGAAGTTCTTGAAGCTCTCCCATGCCATCTTGCACCTTTTGATGACGATGTCTAGGCACGGTGGCCTGCCAGTTGGGTTGAGGAGCCGCCTCCAGGTCAATGCAGTCGAGCATTGGTTTGACTCTGGCAACTATGGCATCAAACTTGTCCCTCTGTGTTCGGGCGTCCTGCTCCAGCACATCAAATTGCGCTTTGACCCTCCGATGGTAGTCTGTAAGCATTACAAAGTTCCGTCAAGAAAGGAAACTACTTCAAGCATTAACTCCAACCATGGAGTACTTACCGTTCAACTCCTCGACCAATTTATCTGCTCGCCCTATCTCCTTCACCTTTTCCTCTTGGAGTTGTTCGAGGGCTTGGCGCAGCTGGCCGAGCTCCGTGTTTTGCTCTACAAGCACAACCGTCATCGCTAAAAATATGGCTGTTCAGCAATACAAAGCACATTCACCGATATACCATACCTGCTTTATGCTTGGATACACTTCTGAGTTGCTCAGAAGTCTATTCTAGTTGCGTGGAGGCACTCGCCAGCTCCTCAGACTTGCTCCGTAGCTGCTCGGATGTAGCCGCCAGCTGCTTGGACAGGACCCCCTTCTAGTGTTCCAGATCTCACGCGTTGGACTCAGCAAGGTCTCGCTCGCGCCGAGCTCTCTGGATGTTTCTCTCCATCAGGTTCATCACCTCTCTAAGTTTTCCGTTCTCTTCGGTGAGGGGTTCCATCCTCTTTATCAGCTGGTGCCGCTACTCGGTAGTCTGAGTTATCCCCTATAAATACATAATTATAATGATGAACTTTGATCTCCAACGTCAAAGATGACCACTCCAGATGCAGTACTGACCTCGATTTGTTTCATCACTCCGGCGAGGGCGGTCTTCAATCTCCTTATCTCCCTGGTGGTGTCTTCAGTCCTCGATAACCACCACCTCATCGCTGTGCTTATGGAGGATTCGGACAGCTTGGGGTCGAGGTTCAGCACGCTCGATCTCCTCCACCTTGTCCTCTTCCGCTGTAGCTCGAGGCACCCCCAGGGGGCTCTATGGCCGGATAGCAGCTCCGACCATGCCCTGCGACGCCTTAGGAAGCGCCGTTTGCTCCTCAGACACCACCGGCTTCACCGCCCCAGACTCCAGCACATTGCCGGCAACTCCAGCCTCTGCTCCCGAAGACCTGGTGGTTCTCGCCGTTGCCTCGAGCACTACCGCTGATCCGTCCGTCGCCAACGCCACTCGTTCATCATCGCCAAGATCGCCAGCAGCAGCGGTTGACTCCTCCTCCAGCTGCCGAGCCCTCGAGGACTCTGGAACGGTAGCTGCCGGCGTTGCTTCCACCATGGGATCAGCCCTCGGTGGTTCGACAGTCTGGACTGATGGGGTTAGACCCTCCGCACGTTTCGCTCTACATTAGATCAGTTCATCAAGCTCCAAAAAGCTAAGAAATGACAACAAAGTAACTCTAAGGAAAGTATACTCACTGTTTGGTCTATCGGAACAATTTGTTGAACTGGTGACGCCTACCCGAACACCTAGGCATGGCCATGGGGTCGACTCCCATACTCTGGGGTGGAGGTCCAGTTTCCTCCACCGTTGGCCTCTGTGCCGCCTGCCGCTCTGTGACTCCCTCCACCTGTTGTGCAGGGACTCCCATCGTTTGCTGCTTGGGGACTCCCATCGCCTACCGCTCAGGAACTTCTTCGCCTCTCCTCGCTTGTTCCTCCGCGCAAATGCTGCTCGGAGGTGCTTCAGTGCTCGGCGGAGGAGCCACCGAAGTTTCATCGTCGTCCGACCACTCGACAACCACGGTCCTCCGCTATCGAGTGGTCTGGTCGCCACCAAGCGAGATGTCACCTAGTTTGAGGGGACCGGCAGCTGTCGTCTTCCTCTTCTTCTGGGCCGGCTCATCTGCTGCTGCTCTTTTTCCCCAAACTTTCTCTGATACTGGGGGTGAATTTTCTGTCCGACCATCCCTGGGCTCTGACAAAGCGCTGGCCGTATCTCCCTCAGGCCGAGCCGGTGGCTGGGCATCTACACCCCTCGACCAATCACCCCTCGGCACATCGGAGAAGTACACCGCTCTTTCCTGCGAATGGATCTTTGCATAAGTGAATCAGTTCACTGCTCGATAATGCTTCTGGATTAAAAGTATCGAAAAAAACAATCGAGATGGTTACCTGAGGAGGCGGATTTGTACAGTTAAAGGCCCTCGTTTGCTTTGGCTAGCTGAATGAGGCGTTGGGAGCGAATAGCTCTACGGCCTGCTCTAGGACAATTTGTTTCGTTAGCCGTTCCGTCCTCTCCTGGGTCCCATCATCATCACCTCTATAGTCAAAGCCTGGGTGGGGCCTCTCCTTGCAGGGCTGGATTCGGCACACTATGAAGCTTGCCGCCACTAGTTCGCCGCTAATCTCTACGCCTTCAAGCAGGTCGAGGACCTCCCTTACTTGTTCCATGTCAGCACTATTTGGTTTCTCTGACCAGCTTTTCTGGTTCTCTGGGATATGGTGGACAGTCGCAGCGGATTGTAGGGTGACTCTGTTTCATGTAGAACCACTTGGAGTTCCACCCTTTTAGAGAAGTGTTTAGCGGTACATTAATGTACTCGCTGGCCATTCAACCTCGGAGCTGAAGATATACGCCGCCGACCACCTTGGATCCATCGCCGCCCTTCTTCTTCAACCAGAACAGGTGTCTAAAGAGGTTGAAATGCGGCAAAACCCCTAGAAACATCTCATAGAAATGAATAAAGATCAAGATGTGTTATATGGTGTTAGGGTGGAGATTGCACTAGACTAATCGCCCAGAACTCCAGCAGATCCCGTGAGAAAGGATGAATAGGGAACCCCAACCCACGCTAGAAATAATCCTCGAAGACTACAGCTTCATCCGTGTTAGGCATCAGGAAGGGCTCACCATTGGCTGGCCGCCATCCGACAGTGACAGTGGTCAGGAAGCACGACCGCCTCCACCAATCTCTCGAGCTCTACTTCCCCCATGCGCGATGGCACCCACTCTTCGTTGCGACTGGCTCCCGCTCATGCCTTCTTTGGGCTCGCCTTCTTCGGGTTCACAGCTCTCCTCTCCGGTGCCATCTCTCAGATCTGGATGAGGACTAGCATCGGGAGCGTGCGTGGATGCGAATCTGGAAATGTGAGGGCTGAGGATGAAGACGGAATGGCAAAGTGGCAAAGGTATGAATGAGGGATGTGGTGGTGCAGTTATAAAGCACTTTCCCCACCCTTTCGCATTCGAGGGTTTTTGGGAAACTGTTCCCGCGATTTGCGCCCCTCCAAATTCTTCGACGTGGCTTGTTGGGCCGTAACATGGGCTTTCACGCAACTGCATCCCACGTCGCTAATTTATCGCTACCGTTGGTTATCACTCGCCGAATAAATCGTCGACTTCTCCGCCATTTATTGAGACTCGGTAACAGTTACTGTACAACCATTACTCTGGTTTTTTCTCCATAGTTGGGTTTTTCAGATATCTCTGTAAATGGCTCGGGGACTGCTGCCTGCTCGGCTGGTCTTTTATTATTTTTATGTTTCTAACCCTGGCACCACGTGACTATGTCACCTACTGTTAGGCTCATGGGACTAAGTGGGCACACTTCACCTTGCGGTGAATGTGCTCTCTCTCATTTTAGGGCTTCGCTCAAGGACTGGCTGCCTGCTCGGCTGGTCTTTTACTATTCTTCTACTTTGGACCCTGGCACCACATGACTATGTCATCTACTGTCAGGCTCGGGGACTAAGTGGCCACACTTCACCTCACGGTGAATGTGCTTGCTTTATTCTAAAAGACTCCACGCCTCTTGAAGTTGAAGAAGACTATCTCCTTTTCTCGTGGTCGGACTCAAGATGTGTTATATGGTGTTAGGGTGGAGATTGCACTAGACTAATCGCCCAGAACTCCAGCAGATCCCGTGAGAAAGGATGAATAGGGAACCCCAACCCACGCTAGAAATAATCCTCGAAGACTACAGCTTCATCCGTGTTAGGCATCAGGAAGGGCTCACCATTGGCTGGCCGCCATCCGACAGTGACAGTGGTCAGGAAGCACGACCGCCTCCACCAATCTCTCGAGCTCTACTTCCCCCATGCGCGATGGCACCCACTCTTCGTTGCGACTGGCTCCCGCTCATGCCTTCTTTGGGCTCGCCTTCTTCGGGTTCACAGCTCTCCTCTCCGGTGCCATCTCTCAGATCTGGATGAGGACTAGCATCGGGAGCGTGCGTGGATGCGAATCTGGAAATGTGAGGGCTGAGGATGAAGACGGAATGGCAAAGTGGCAAAGGTATGAATGAGGGATGTGGTGGTGCAGTTATAAAGCACTTTCCCCACCCTTTCGCATTCGAGGGTTTTTGGGAAACTGTTCCCGCGATTTGCGCCCCTCCAAATTCTTCGACGTGGCTTGTTGGGCCGTAACATGGGCTTTCACGCAACTGCATCCCACGTCGCTAATTTATCGCTACCGTTGGTTATCACTCGCCGAATAAATCGTCGACTTCTCCGCCATTTATTGAGACTCGGTAACAGTTACTGTACAACCATTACTCTGGTTTTTTCTCCATAGTTGGGTTTTTCAGATATCTCTGTAAATGGCTCGGGGACTGCTGCCTGCTCGGCTGGTCTTTTATTATTTTTATGTTTCTAACCCTGGCACCACGTGACTATGTCACCTACTGTTAGGCTCATGGGACTAAGTGGGCACACTTCACCTTGCGGTGAATGTGCTCTCTCTCATTTTAGGGCTTCGCTCAAGGACTGGCTGCCTGCTCGGCTGGTCTTTTACTATTCTTCTACTTTGGACCCTGGCACCACATGACTATGTCATCTACTGTCAGGCTCGGGGACTAAGTGGCCACACTTCACCTCACGGTGAATGTGCTTGCTTTATTCTAAAAGACTCCACGCCTCTTGAAGTTGAAGAAGACTATCTCCTTTTCTCGTGGTCGGACTCTATGTGGGCACACTTGTTCCACTATGAAGAAATTTTTGGTTCTGTACTTTAGCTCCTTACACCCTTATGGCAAGCCAGTGCTTGGGTTATGCTGCTCGGCTATGGTTCGAGCTGCTCGGTGATAGTACATGCTGCTCGGCAACTACTCACAATTGCTCGGTAACTCATCATGGTGGTCGGACCATGAGTTCGACTGCTCGGCTTCGTTCGCACCTGCCCAGACAAGCTTAAGACGGCGTTGCACTACGGGTACAAGGTGCTCGGGGACTGGCTGTGGGGGGTATGACCCCGGATACCCATGGTAGACCATATGGGCTGCGCCCTTAGGGGCGGCCCCACCCACAAGACGAAGCCTTGCGAGGCACGACTCTGGTCGACGCCTTCCGCAAGACATCTGGAAGATATCCTGAAAGATACTACGAGATCTATTAGGATATGTATGATCCCAAGATTCCTGTAATCAGTTATTACTTTCTGGTTATCTCTTAGATCTAACCGACTTGTAACCCTGCTCCCCGGACTATATAAGGCGGGCAGGGACCCCTCCAAATACACGCAATATCATACGATAGCTAATACAAACCAACAGACCATAGGAGTAGGGTATTATGTCATACTGATGGCCTATACCTATCTAACTCGTGTGTCTCTGGTACCTTCTTGTTCTTGATCTCACGCTCCTCTACTGATCAATCTACCTTCGTGGGATACCCCTCGGAGGACTGCCGACGATATTCTGTCGACAAGTCCATTGCAACGGCTGGTCCTTAACCAACTACCAGGTTTGTACACCACCTAAAATAGTACAAAATGATAGTGCATCAACATTAGAGATTGTTCAATCTCGATATTGGAGACCTAGAAATTGTGTAACAAAGACTAAAGATCACGAATAAAAGAATTGTACAGATCTTTTGGTGATCACGCAACCATGTACCATGATGCAAGGCAGTTTCTAGACAAATGGATATTTCTAAAACTTCTCAGAGCACTTTGAAGTTAGGAATGTTGTTTATCAAAAAAAGTCAGGAATGCTAACTTGGCTACGCTCGACATCACCATGCTTAAGACCATGAAGAAGAAGACCAATGGTGTTAGCAACCTGCACACAAGTTGCATGTATGATACTCTAGATCAACAAAAAACCTGGCACAATCTCCTTTCATCATCATTATCTCTCCATGGTCTAGTATGTTTTTGAACATCTCTTTTGCAGGTATCTGTAGTCTTCAGGGACCTCCACGGTCTAGTATCTTTTTGAACATCTCCACCATTGTAACTGTAGTCTTCAGGGACCACTATGCGACCAAGAATAAATTTCATCACAACATGTCGTTGCAGTGGGTACTAAATCACAAAAATGAAAAATGGAAAATTAGAACTTTCTGCTCTTGTGCTTAGCTATGGGTTTCATTTACAAATAAATCACCCAAAAATTAAATAGTCAAGGAAAAAGTGGGTTGTATACTAAGTTGGTACTAATAATAGCACTGGTCTTGTGCTTAGTTATTGTCTAACATTTACAAATACATCACCCAAAAAACCAAAGTGTCAAGAAAAAAGTGGGTTGTATACTAAGTTGGAGCTCCATGTCTTGCACTTGCACCATGATGGCCATGACCATTAACCAAAACAATGACCTGGGCAGCTCTAGAATTTAAGACATCTTGGTCCCTGTTTACTACTACCATGCTGAATTTGATAGACCAACAACTCATTCAATTAAAGAAATTAAGATCTCATACTTCAAACATTAGAAAGTAGGATAAACATGCAACAATTTAATAGTAACATAAATTCGATCTCTGGCATTAAAAAATTAAGATATAACCTATGTCAAACCCAAGATCTCAACATCTTCACCAGTTTTAATTGCTACCTGTTCAACACGCCCATTAACAATAGTCCGACCCTGCACATCAAACATGCTACTTAAAATCATATGATAACTCCCTCACAATAATTTTCTTTCTTTGATAATTCAATGAGCAATATTGCATTGGGATGCCTAATAACACCATCAGTGATTCAATTTATAATTACCTTAAGAACATGACAAGCATGAAAGGAAACTACAGGCAGTTCACAAAAAAAGTGTAGGCGTAAATGCCACTGAAAATACTTTACAATACTAAAAGAAAAAATGTAGAGCACAAGTATAGTCCAGTAAAGAATGTCTACTGAAACCAACCTCTTTGGTTCTACGCAGTAGGAATTTAATATGGATGAGACGAACCATTGAATCATTGCATAGTACATAACTGGAAACAAGAATGTCTGACTCCAAAATAATTAGCAAATATTTAAAAAATGTACAGTACATTTTTATCAATGATTTTTTTATCAACATCAAATTCATTATGTCAATCTACAAAAAATTTAGATGTTCATAGTGTTTAACCAAAGCAGATCCAAGAAATAATTGCTGTTTAATTTTCTAGACTCCACAACAATCATTTGTTCACACATAAATAGATCTAAATATAAAATGCCTAATACATACAATGATGTTGAAAAAGGCTCAGCTACAAGTTAGTTGTACACCACACGAGCACGCCTGATTGGTGCTTGACCGGATGACCCGAGGCGGAGCGGAGGGAGGACCCAGAGAATCTGCAGGATGAAGAGGAGGATGGAGAGCCACCTAGAGATGTGGTTCGGGGGCTTGCAGGCCAAGAACTGCTGCAAGGAGGCTCCGTCGCTGGCACTGCTTCTGCAGCGTCGTCAAGAACCCTAAGCGACACTTCTGCTTCACCGCCAACATTGAGAAGCGTGGCAAGATGGAGGCCACCAAGCACGCACCACGTGCGTCCTCCGCTGCTGCCGCTTAGTTCAACCAGGATCCACGGCAAGGCAAGCCGTGGGATTTGGACCTGGGCAAGGAGCAATGGGGATGGTGTTGCGGCAGGGACACGGGGTGCGGTGATGGGGAGCGGCGGCGTGTGCGGCCATAGGGTGCAGGGATGGGTAGCGGCGTACGCGGCGGCGGCCCTGCGTGATTGGAGCGGGATCCTGGGAGGAGATAGAGAGTGATTGGAGGAGATGGGTCGGAGGAGCGGGTCTCACGGATGAATCGCGGGGGAGTGACGGGATGGCGGTTTCCTTTTCCGGGCCAGCTATCGCATGGGGGAAGCGAGGTGAAAACAGGCGGGGATCGCTGGGGGCAGACCGACGAGGTGAGAGGACGATTGTCGCGCGAAAGATTTTTTTTCGCACAGGCGGCAGGAAGGTGAGGCGAAGCTTTTGTCGCACCAAAACGGAGAGGCAGACCCAAAACAAATGTCGCACTAAAAAGTGTCAATGCTTTATTCTTTTTAGTTGTAGCAGATACCATTTTTTATGGTCTTTATTAACTTTTGTCTACGGATGACGCCGTCAGGGCCGGTTGGAGCGATGTTGTTGATAACAATGTTGACAAAAGAATGGTCAAAGCAACACCTCTTGTATTGGCTTGAAGGTGACCCATGATAAGAACACATACTCTGGCGCAATAGAGAGAAGATAAAAAATCTAACCAATTTAGGGATTCCCAAACCTAGGAGCTCACCATATAATAGTTCTGGTGCATCTTTCCCATGATAGGTTGGTACTCCACATCAACTAGCAATATTGTATTATCTTAAATAATAAAATCCATTAGGGAACATAGATAAATGTGCCTTAGATGTTTATTAGAATATCCGTATATGGTTTTAGGGCAACTAGCCTATATATAAATTCTAACATTTCAATTGGTTAGTTTAAAAATCGGAGGACGACATTGAGCATTCATAGAAGTTTATTAAGGCCTAATTTGGCTATTGCATCATAGCGCTACGTGTATATATATATTCCATTCAAAGGGACTACAATATGTATAACACATGTACGTGTCAATAAAAAAACATACGTACTACTAATTTAATGTTGACCTATAATTTGAAAATTAAAATCGATCAAAGATAGAAAAGTAGTATAACTTAAGACAAAGTTGAATTGACCTATGTAATATATTTTGAAGTCTGAAATACAAGGAATAGTAACAGAAAATAACAGGATAAGCTACTAATTAAGTGGGCTGCCCAGCCCAGGAAGACGGCCCATCGAATCACTCGAAGCAGCGGCATCCTTCCCTGCCGCCAGCTCCTCGAGGATCCGTGCTCCGCTCGGCGTCCAGTTCCTCCCTCTCCGCTGCATGCTGCTCCAGGCTCCTGTGGTCTCATCAGCAAGAGTGAACCTCCACGTCCCCAACAGCTAGCTATTTGGCTAGCTATTCTAACATGGACAGAGAAAAAATAGGAAAAAAGTAGTCACTGACGATGAACAAATAGCTGATCTATTTCACGTAGTCCAAGAATCTAAGAGAGAAGCATGTGAGTCTAATAGTACATAGAAAAATAAAAATATATAAAATAGTCTTTGCTTTTCTCTCTCACCTTCACGTAAGCTGACTACGTAGTTAGCACCTTTCCGGACGCCCTTAACATGTGTCTAAAAACAGGACAAATGTTTTTCTCCTGTTCTTTGTCCTCTTTTTTTTTTCTTCCCAATGCTTCTGTTAGGTGTGGCGTCTAACTAGTTATCGTCTAAAAAGTTGAAATTTTCTAAGCTACTTAAATGGCATTCGTTTTGCTATTTATGCTGATTGTGATGCATGTCTGCTGCCTGTTTTATGCATTCCATCCATACTGCAAGGCCATCAGTACTAACTGGGGACACTCATGTGACAGTGAAACCATTTATGAGTGTGGATGCATGTAGGTCTCGTGGACCTCTAATTATTATAAACATTTGTAATGGCAGATTGCCTTACCTTGGATGCATGTTGGGCCTAACAACACGCAAATTTTTCTCAAAAAAGAAAGAAAGAAAGAAAGAAGCACGGGAGGAAATGACAATAGCTGTGGACACCTCTCAATCTCGAGCTTCGAAAGTCTAGAAAATAAAATTGAATTTGCATCTTTCCCTTGTTGACAACAACCGGCAGAATGCGAAAATGACAATTCTACAAGTTGAGAGCAATACACTACAGCAACCAGTGGCTTCCCCGAGTGCCAGTTGCACTCGGGGAAGGCCCAGTTGCACTTGGGGAAGCCTTCCCCGAGTGCAACACTCGGTGAAAATCTTCCGGCTAATCCTCGCCCGGCCGTCTTTCCCGAGTGCCAAAAATCGTGCACTCAGGGAAGGCTTTGCCGAGTGCCATGCTGGCACTCGGGAAAGATTTGACACCGTTGGCCGCCGGCCGACGCCGTTTTCTTTTTATTTTATTTTATTTTCTTCCCCGAGTGCAACACTCGGGGAAGAGTTTTGAATTTTTTTTTAAATAATCTTTGCCGAGTGCCGCAGCTTAGGCACTCGGCAAAGAAATTTGATTTTTTTTAAAACCCTCTTTGCCGAGTGCCGCAGCTCAGGCACTCGGGGAAGAGTTTTGATTTTTTTTTAATAATCTTTGCCGAGTGCCGCAGCTCAGGCACTCGGCAAAGAAATTTGTTTTTTTTAAAAAACCCTCTTTGCCGAGTGCCGCAGCTCAGGCACTCGGGGAAGAGTTTTGAATTTTTTTTTAAATAATCTTTGCCGAGTGCCGCAGCTCAGGCACTCGGCAAAGAAATTTGTTTTTTTTAAAACCCTCTTTGCCGAGTGCCGCAGCTCAGGCACTCGGGGAAGCCACCTCTAAATTTTTTTCCTTTTCCATGTAAACAACAAAGCATATATATATCACAAACCACAAATCAACAACAATATATCACAAACCACATTTATATATCACAAACGACCAAATTTGTCCGAAATCCACAATATATTACAAACCACACGTTCAAAAGTACACACTATTCCAAGTTCACAAGTTCAATACATAAAAACGACTCCGCAGGCAGCTCACGGCGACTGTGAGGGTTGGGACGCCCCAGGGTGCGATCCCGGCGAGTGTCCAGGTGGGGATGGCCCGACGTGCGATGCCAGCGACCCTCCGACATGGTTCGACGCCGCCCCCGATTGATGCTGCAAAAAAGAGGAGATTGCACGTGAGTGACAAGATAAAAATGTAAGGAGTTTAAAGAAAAGTTGAAAATTTCGGTAGCACCTCCCCTACATGGGGAGGTTTCCAAAACCTGCAAGAAAAACGTCGTCACGAAGGCCGACAACCACATTTCCGGCACGAAGGCCGACACATCAACAAATCTGGCACGAAGGCCGACACATCAACAAATCCGGCACGAAGGCCATCACTAGGTTTGACACTAAGCATGAGCAAAGAAAGTAAAACATCCGTACTCATACTCACCGGAGTAGACTCTCGACGATGTGGTGGTGGTGGTGGTGCAAGCAGCTGTGCTGGGATCTCCCAACCTTGTTGCTGCCCAAGTTGTTGCACGAACTTGAGCAAACCTTCTTGCTGGGCCTCCAAAGCTTGTATCCTCTGACGCTCGGCCTCCCGCTCAGCTAGCTGGGCCTCATGCTGGGCCCGAAGTTGCTGCACCTCGGCCTGCAACATTTAACCCCAATGTTTCAATAATGCAGAGCTAAGGAATGTAAAAGTCAAAGAACGACGAATGAAACTAGAATACTTACCTGGAGTGCCGCCACCGCTGTCGGCCGTTGGCTTATGGGCACGCTAGAGCTCGTGCTCGCTGCTCGTAGGCGGTTGAGAGGAGGAGTAGAGCCCGTGTCGAGGATGCCATCGCCAATGTAGAACCGCCCATGCTTCTTGCCTTGCCCAATCCTCATCACTCGCTCAGGATCAAGGCGCTCCTCGGTCCTCGGATTGTAGTCCGGCCCGTGGACTAACCTTGATGCCTCCGTGTACAAACTGAGGCGGGTGTGGATGTTGGAGTTGGTGTACGCCTCTGGGCCCGCATCCGGGTTGTACTCGATGTTGGACTTTGCCGGGCCCATGTGGGCCAGAGCATACGCCGTGAGTTGGCCAATTGGCTGGCCACCGTGCGCCGCCTCCTGCGAGAAAGACAACAACATGTGGTTAGGAATCATGCAGAATTGAGCGTGGCTAGATTAGACAAATGGTGGAGACTTACATATGCCTTTTTGTATTTGCTGAGGCTGGCGCTGCCCTGATGGTGAGGTACACCTGGCATCATCATACGGTGCTCGCTTTTCTCTTGGTGCGCCTTTTGCCAGTCCGTGTCCAACCATTTGTCCACTATAGCAGCCCAGCAATCGAGAAAGGTGGCGCACCAGCTCGGAATCACCTACAAGCCATCAGAAGATCAAATTAGGCATGGTTAATCTGAAAATAGATCAATAGGAGATGTTTTCTATTTACCTGTAGGTACTGCTCCCTTGTCAGAATCTCTGTCGCTCTTTTTGCCTGAGTTCTGTTGATTCTTCTATTACGGTAGGTGGCGTTGTAGTCAATGTGCGCCTGGAGGAGGGACTCGTGATACAAGTCCGAGACACGCCTTTTACAGGAAGTGTAAGCCACCTGATACGCCCTTTCCTCCTGTCCCGGCTGGCATCTGAAGAAGTCCTGCATAAAGACACGAGGTATCCATTATTTTATTTCAAGAATGTCAAATGAATGCAATGAATTGAGGGCCATAGAGCGAGAAAGGCTTACCCACAACTCCGTAATCACCTGATCCGCCAAGTTTGTGTGCCCATCGGCGAGGAAGAGGGCGTACTAGTCGAATGAGGGTATCTCTGGGTCCTCATCCTCCGACGTCCACACCAAGCCAGGGAAGTGTTCCCTGCACAGAAGTCCTAGGATCCCATTGACATTGCGAGCCTCGACCCCCTCCTCCACAAGCATCCGATTCCTGCACAAGTGGTTAACAATAGTTATTATTAGCTCTTATTATGATTTTGGCTTCATTTATAGGCAGATTCAGTTGACATCTTGGGATCCTAAGAAGTCCTGTACTCATGCTCCCTATATCATGAAGATGATTGAGGTAGTCACTCAGAAGGAGTTCATCAAAGAAGTGAGCCATGAGCCTTACCGACCTGTGAGAATTAGTGAGACAGCAAAGAGGAGAGGCCGCAAGCCCAGTCAACCTCGGCCTCAGTCTGTGCCTTTGCCTTCCTCCTGTGCCACAGCTGCAGCTTATCCTGAAGATGTCCAAGGTCTTCTCTTACAGGGTATGCGCTCTGTGTTTGGGATGTCCATGGCCATCTATGAGGCCAACAGAGAGCACCACAGGTTTGTCCAGGAGGAGCTTCACCGTGCTGAGGTCCAGCGCAAGATGATTGCCGAGCACGAAGGTGTGACTTTGTCCCCAGTTCGTCCTCTACCTCCAACACCTCAGCAGCCTGAATGGTGGAATCAGTTGTTTCAGCAGTCTTTTGTGCAGCCACAGCAGACACAGTTTGACACCAACGAGCAGCCACAGGCCTCGTCCCATGTTCAGCAGGGTGTTGGTGGCAGCTCATCCTCTGGATGGGCTTCCGCCATCTATGGTATAGCTGGTCACTTCTTCAGCCCTGCCTTCGACGTTCTCTACTCCGCCTCCTATCCTTCTACTTCTGGTGGACAGCAGCCCGGTGAGACCCAGGAGGATGACGGTGTCAACCCTTGTACTTCCGGTGGAGAGCAGCCCGGTGAGACCTAGGTGGATGACGGTGTCAACCCTTCTACTTCCGGTGGACAGCAGCCCGCTGAGACCCAGGAGGATGACGGTGTCAACCACGACGAGTGAGGCGCACGTGTTCTTCAATGACATCTTTCTTTTTGGTGCTTGACGCCAGAGGGGGAGAAAATATATGTTTGCCTCATTTATCTATATGCTATTTATGTATGGACCTTGGACTTGTATCATGATCTATATCTCTTGTTGACTTCTATCTATATTTTGGGCTTGTATGACTATATATTGTGATGAACTATGTGTGATTTTTAGTTGGTACTTAATGGTTGTAAGGACATGTTAATGTTAGTTTGCTTATCTAATATCATATCACTTGTGATGGTGTATGCCTTCATTTATTTGTTGTGTGATATTCATGTCATATGCATCACGATTATTTTTGTGACACCTTTGCACACCTAGGAAAGCATGCATGTATATGATTTGTTTCCTAGCACTTTCACTAAAATTGTGCATATATATGTGGTCTTTTATGCCAAATTGTAGATTCAAAACATATATGCATATATTTAGGGGGAGCTTGTCATATTCAAAGTGCCAAATTGTGAGCTTTATATGTGTTGTTATCAATCACCAAAAAGAGGGAGTTTGTAAGTGCAACAAATCCTATTTGTGAGTTTTGGTGAATATAATGACAAAGCAATAAAGAGCTAAGGATGTTTCGTGAGATTTTCATTTAATCATCGATGTGAAAAGTCCAAATGAGAAATGGGAACCCTCAATTATTACTTCAAAGCTAGTAAGTCATGCTTCAACTTGAGATAATTTCATTTTATTTTAACTTCTCTTGATCAGTGATAGGATGCCATACTGTACAAAGGCCGGGATCGAAATTATATCACTTGCAGGTGTCCTAAGTGCTCAAAAGATCAATTCTATTTTCTCTAGACACCTTCCTAAAATCATCCTTGACTTATATTTTCTGGTCCAAGCTAGCTTAAAAATTCTTTTTCAGCCAAAAATTCCTTTTCCTTCAACAAGAATTTTCGAAAGCCTACACCTTTGAAATTTCTTGCTTAGCCTCCTTAAATTTCTAGAGCACCCCTCTCTGTTGAAGACCGCAAATTAACTGGAATTTTATCCCTCCCAAGCAAGAAATTCAACAAGAATTTTCGAAAACCTACTTCTTTGAAATTTCTTGCTGAGCCTACTTAAATTTCCAGAGAACCCCTCTCTGTTGAAGACCGCAAATTAATTGGAATTTTATCCCTTCCAAGCAGAAAATTCCAGTGCGGTAGTCTTCCTGGTTCGCTGTCTTATATTCATTTTGGCAATGCCCTTCTTCCCAGCCTTCTCACTTGACAAGCGTCATGCTACGGCCTCCTTTACCATTGTCGTGCTGCTACAGAGCCTCTGTTGCTAGCTAGCTACTCCTGCTTAATTTTATCCTCTCTGTGTTTATTTATGATGAAAAACACTGTTGGGTGGTAACGACCGAACTAGTTCAATGGCATTTTAATAGAGTTCATGGCATTATCTCTGTGAGTATATCTACTCAGTTACAGAATATATAGCTAATGAACATACAGTATGTTTATGCCAACTCCAACACCAATAATTTATTCCATATATATATAGTTATTAATTACTCAGTTCTAGAATTTTACACCAGAAAGCAACCAACTGCAAGAGTTAAACATACACATCCACATGCTAGCTCCTAGCTCTACCAAGTATATATATCATACATATCAGATTCCATTTGCCCGAATTTGAGCACCAGCAAATTAAGCAGTTGAGGAGCTCACCTGCACAAATAAACAAGTTAAGCAGTTTGCTAAATCACCTTGTTCTAAAAAAATCATAGGGCATATTCAAAACTCACATTAGCATTATTTTGTGTGTACTTGCCGTTGTCGGCGTCTTTTTGCCATGGGGCCATCCTCCTTATGACCATCTCTTAGGTATGGTGTTAGTTCGCTCACCGAAATCTTAGGGAGGATGGAAGTATCGAAAGGAGGGATTTCATTAGATTGATAATTGAACTCTTCCTCCTCCACTTGATTTTCAACTCCGACAACCCGCTTCTTCCTAGGGAGAACCACTCGTCGTCTCTTGTTTCTAGTGTCACGCACATAGAAGACTTGGAAAACCTGACTTGCGAGTACAAATAGAAGCTAGATCGAGTAATTAAGCACGAGCACACACCCTGTTGCATAGACCGAGATAGAATTAAGCACACGGATTCCATCACGTAGTTGTAATTTGATCATGGTCATACAATCCCAAAAATTAATTGCAATGCTATTATTAGCAAATTTGGTCGTTGCTACCTTATCTATCGAGCTGAGTTGAGCACACGCCCCAGGCAGGACCGACGCCTATGTGGTTGTTGTCGGTGCACGGACCGTATGCCAAGAAAGGAAGCCCCGGGATCGAGAGCAGAGCTGAGCTGAAGCGGACCAGATTTGGCCAGTCGGTGGCCTTAGCTCCACCCTCAGCGGAAGAGTTGATTTGGCTTTATTTTCTTCACATATCACAATGAATTAATTAGCTGAATCACCTGCCATTCATCAACCGGGCCGGGTTAGCTCAGGAGTTCAGACACCTGCAAGTAAACATCGATCAATTCGCTGTCTATACAAGCTATATGTCATGCTAACTTGACAAATTAATAGAGAGCATGCACAACATGCATGGCATGTGGTAGTAGTGTGCCAATGGAAGTACCTTTATACTCTACTACTCGCTGATCTGTACATGCTCCAATGTCAAGGATCGTTCAAGGAGTTAATATTAATACCACCAGATCCAAGGTTTAGGTAGGCCCTGCCCATTCGAATCAAGAAACATATTAATACCAAAGATGAAAAGAACAGATCCCGCTGCGTACTGTACTGGGTTAATTAGAAGTCCCAGATCGAGGTCTGGAATATATGTTGGTAATTAACCTCCACTAATAAAAGCCAGCCACATCATCACGATCCATTTCTCGCCACTTTCAAGATCAATGAGAGGGAAATAGAGTGAGTTTTTTGAGCTAAGCTTCAGTTTCTGAAAGGGCCAAATAATATAGATATGGCCGGTCAGGTTATTATCAAAAGCAAGAAAAGGCCAGGTAGATGTCTGGGTTTTAGGCATCCGACATCACAACTTGCTCGAAACCTTCTCAATTTTTATCATAGCATCTACATGCGATAACATGACGCCCCGACAAGTTTTGTAATTTTTGGACTTTGTTCAGATTTTATATGATTTAAATACACTTTTCCCGCAAGTACCTCGTCATGTTACATCAACAAGATGCTCGACATTTCATGTGAGTTCCTAGATACGGTCTCAACATACACCAAATATCATGAATATCATTTTTTGAATCACCAAATTCCATTATTTCATGCACCTGCAGTTCAAATTTGAAGTATGCAAAAAAAAAATCAACGAAACGAAAAAAATTAACGAAATATACCAAAAAAAGTCAAAATTGTCCCAAATTTGAACAAGGATTTTTAAATAATGTGAGAAGGCCTCACAAAAAAAAATGGCGCAAAAAAACAAAAAAAAATTTTTCTTCCCCGAGTGCCTTCCCTGGCACTCGGTAAAGAGGCCCTTTACCGAGTGCCATGACAGCGCACTCGGGGAAGCCAGACTCTTTGCCGAGTGCTAGGGAAGGCACTTAGGGAAGAATTTTTTTAACGGCGTGGGCGGACAGGCCGTCAAGTAACATTTTTCTTTGCCGAGTGCCGCTCTTCCCCGAGTGTTGCACTCGGGGAAGAGGGCCTTTGCCGAGTGCCGCTCTTTACCGAGTGCTAGGAACTCTTCGGCACTCGGCAAAGCCTCTCTTCCCCGAGTGCAACACTCGGGGAAGATTGGCTTTGCCAAGTGCCCGATTTTTGGCACTCGGGGAAGCCTGCGACACTCGGGGAATTTTGCCTCTCCCGTAGTGATACCTAATGATAAGCACTTCCAAATAAAGAAACAATTGACAGGGGGCATGTATAGCCCACGTTTTCAACCCTGACAAGTTCATAAGTTCCAGCCTTCTCAAAATTCCAAACCTCTTCTCAGGAATATTGACTGAGATTTCCTCATGGGGCACATTTGCTAACCACAAATCTCCTATAGGTGGAAATGTTTTCGAAGCTACGTCATCTAGACAAAGAGATTTCAGACTACTCAGTGAGAGGTTCATAGCCACCCATGAAGGGCAAGCGCCCCCTCTGTGCCCTATAATGGATAACTCTTGAAGATTGGTACTTGGCTTAAGCCTTCCAAGAACATAGTCTCCTAGTGTGGAGTCATTGGTAGATTGGTCAATATTTTCCCAATGTAATATCAACTCATGTAGGCGACTTTTTAGCATATGTTTTGCTTCATCTGCTTCTTTCGGTACCTGAACATTTTCAAGATTATCAATGCACAGTGATCCATAGAGCTCTTCCAAATCTCCTATCTGCCTTAATTTGAAACTTGTTTGACCACAAATCTTCTCAACTCTTGTAATGATTTTAATTTCCCAACATCAACAATGCTAGATGTATTGTATCATCTTGAACAATAAGATGACACAATTTTATGAAATGGTTGCTGACATCTCTTGGTAGATTTATGATGTCACAATGTTTTGCATCTAGGACCATCATGTGATAAAATCTGAAAATACTGTTCAGAAATCTGGCTTTATTATATAGATAAGAACTTTCAATCCGAAGATAGCGAAGATGGATAAGATAATAAAAGTTGTGCCATAAATCTTTCACATCATAGGATGCTCTTGATAGAAAGACAAGTCAAAGGGCCTTTGCATTCCATAGAAGACATCGAGACTCTCCTAACGCCTCCAGAGATCAATAGCGGAACCGGGGGTGCCAGCAGGGGCCTATGCCCCCACCCCTAACAACATGCAAAATTTAAGAAAGGAAAGAAGCAAGCTGGTGGATGCAATCATGATCATTGTTGCCTCTCTGCTAGATTTGATGAAACGTCTAGTTGGGTCGAGGTGGAAAAATTAGCGGGTCAAATTGTTTGGCTCATGCCCACCCGATGTACACGTCGAGGCGGAGCAGGTTGGATTATTTCTCTACTTTTTTGTTTTTCTATGTTGGGTTGGGATTTTTGGGGTTAGATCAAGTTATTGATCAAATATTATGGCTCGAGCTCACTCGACGTACCGGTCGAGCTGAGAAAAGCAACGGGTCAAAATTTTTGGCTTGTCACTTTTGTTCTATCGGTATTTTTCTATCAGTAAATTAATAGTAATTTCCCTAACGGTATTTTGTGTTTCAGAGTTTTTTTAACAAGAATAACATTATTATCTCGTACGAGCGATCGATCATGTTTGGTGGCCCTACTTAAAATTTAGAGTAAATTGCACCATAGGTCCTTGAACTTTTGGTGGATTCCCATCTGAGTCCTCAAAGTAAAAATGTTACCATCTAGGTCCTAGATCTATCTTTCCAAGACACCAACGGTCCAAAACACGCCACACACGCGTGACAATAGTTGACATGGACATGCCACCGTGGAGACTGGATGCGGGCCCGTTGCCCTTTTTGCGATAACTCCCCCGCTCTCCTCACTCTCTCTGCCCGTCGTCTCTCTCCCCACTCTCTCTCTACTCAAGCGCCGAGCCACCACCCCCCTCTCACTCTACTCAATCACCGAGCTATGAGGTTGGAGCTCCACCGTGTCCCACCTCCTGTCAGCGGCCATGCATGTGTTGATGTCGCTTGGTAGCTCATTTTCCAGCCTGGGTCGTCAGTGGAGGTCGATTGGGATACAAGCTTCTCCCTCTCAAATACGGGCTGTGCACTGGGCTACCGCTTGTGTGCCATGCCCCACGTGTGGTGAGGAGATCTTAGAGCTTGTCGCTGTGCCCGGATCTAAGGTCCTCAGGGCCATCTTCTTTAAATGCTGCCTTCATGAAAGAGATGTAAGTTCATAGTTCAGTTCGTAGATGTAGGGTTTGCCTATAGTTGTCATGTAATGTGGTGCCCAAATCCCACTCACAGGTGCCAGGTACTTGCCCGTGGTACCTGTTTGCTGACAAGTATGAGAGAATGCTCATTGAAATGAGAGTGATTCAAGTCACCAAAGTGGAGACCGAGCAACCTGTGCTTGAGCTATCTGATGAAGTTGGAGGCTTGCAGGGAGTAGTTGATGGCACAAACAATGGGTTGGCATGTGTCAATGATGATGCTGAGGCACTAAAGGCTAGCATTGGTGGTTTAGATGCAGAGTTGAAGAAGTTGGTAGACCTAGGGCAAATTGGAGTTGTTTGCATTGTTGTTCTTGCAGTCTTTGTTGTTCTTGGTTTGCATTGTTGTTCTTGCAGTCTTTGTTGTTCTTGGTGTCATCATCATGTTCGTGAAGTAAAACAATTTCAGTTAATGAAGTGTCTTGTTTCATGCCAATGAGTTCCAGTGAAATGCAATGTCTGTTTGTGTTTTGCAACTCAGTTTTACAGCAAAGTTTTGAATCTGTGATGCAAATGAGTTTAAGTTAATGCAATTGACAACAATGCGATATAATATGAGACCAAGTTCATAGAATTTGACGGCAACATCTGTGATAACATCAGTGACATATAATCACTGAAATAGCATCCATTACCATGGTTGTGGTCATTACATCATAGTTTTGGTCATTCAACCAAGAATTGTTTGGGTGCTTGCATTACACATCCTAACAGAACCATCACTACATTACAACATAGTAGCTGCATATGATACCTATATGAATTGTCATTTTTTCTTCTTACCTGGTTTTTTTTTGGAGATAGAAGGTTTAATCACTCTTCTACCTTTACCCTTGGGCTGATCAAGATTTTCTTGTATCTGCCTAGGATGCTTGCTAGTAGGTGATATCTTGATCTTTTTCCAATTTTCTCTGATTTTTTCCTAGACTCTACAAGAATAAAGTCCTCTGCTTCAGAGGACTCCTCTTGTACCCATTTCACAGGAAGGATAACATTATCACCCTCAGCACTCTCAACTGGATAAGTTTGAGAGTCCTGATTATTCTGTTTTTGTTTATTATACAGGTTATGTCTCATAGTCTCTAAATCTTTTAATAAGTAAAAAATATCAAAATCACCATTTTCAATAACTACACCCATATCACTAGATAGAGAATTAATTTCATCAATTGGTAAGACAAAAAAAGATTGTTGGTGGGTTGTTACCTTCAAGATTTCTCTTGTTGGCCAACCTTTCATTCTTCTCCATGACGGTAAGATGAATTTCCTTCTTGTTTCTTTCACTTCTTCTAATCTGAGGGGCCACCTTCTTGACTTGGGGAGCTTCAGGAACCACCAACAACTTCTTTCTGTTGAGATAACCTATGATCTCCACCTTCACCCTCTTGAGTAAGGCTCTCTTGAGTATTGATAATATTGTCATCAGGAACAAAGATTTTAGGAGATTCACTAATCTTCTGTTGATCAGCAGGGATGGGGCTATTCTCAAGAGTTGAGCTTGTTGTGGATTGAGCACCTTCCTTTCCCTGATGTATGCACCCTCATCCACTTGTTGAAGAGCAGCGTTGACATCCATAACTAGTAGGGATGAAAACGGATCGGATATCACCGATATTACATTTGTTTTCATATTTCTGTCCGGATTCAGGATTCGAATACGGATAGTGTCAACTATGTCGGATAGGATACGATTGGATATCAACACCATAAATATGCGATTTGAGTATTCGGATACGGATACGGTATTGGATGTTGGATATCTGGACTCGGATACGGACATATCTCAACCCCTCTAAACGGATTCGGTTTCGAATACGGTCGGAAAATATCTGTACCGTTTTCATCACTAATAACTAGAACTTGCTTTGATGTAGTTTCAGGACCTTGTTTGGAAGATGACCGTCCCACATCTCCCATGCCTTCAAGCATTTTGAGCCTTTCACCAAATGATTCACTCTCAGAATCAGAGTCCTTCAAGGTGTCAGGAATATGAACCTTTTCATCATCACCATGAGTGGATGGGGCCTTGTAGGCTTTTTGAGCATCACCCATAAACTTGCTATTATGCTGTTCCTTGTTACCCTTCATCCCCATAGTAGAAATAGTGTTAGTTGACTGGAGCTTGGGAGGAGCGGAACTCATGAGCTGTTTACCAGACTCATGATTATAGCCATCTTTGGATAACTTTCCATCACCCTTATCATTGGCCTTGTCTTATTTACCAAAATCACTTGCCTTGTCAGACTTAGATCTCTTAGGGGGCGATGATCTTCTCCAACCATGACAGTTGCTTTCACAGCCTTTGCATTGTCATCTTTAGGTATTTCCCTTTCAAACCCAAAGTCATACAAGCACAAACCAAGAGCTCCTTTAGCAGACTTTGGAACTTTTGATACATCCCTGCATGCAATATTCAGCCTCACATAATCCATCCTGAACCTTGACTTCTCATCAATTTCCATTACTTTGCCAACAAGACCACCAACCTTAGCCTGAGTTAAGATGGATCTCTAGTCAGCAGGAATATTGGTTACCCCAAATTAGCTCATTTGCAGACTGTATTTACATTTACCAGTAGGAGACCAAGGCTCAATCTGGATCTAAGCATCTATATATCTCATGGTTAGAGTTTTGAAGTAGCTCCATTCTTTGACCATCTTAGCACTAGGAAATCTCATCACAAAGGTTTTGTCATTCACAAGCCAAGCATACCACCTACACATATCAGATCCTATCAAATTCATGAACTCAAGCTCAATTTGCTTAGCAGTAACATTTCCACTAACTGCAGTTATGACAGCTGTGGTAGCTTCCTCCTTAGAAACTCTAGGATCTATGCACTCATCAATATGAAAGAAGCTCAGATCCTCTACTTGAGTGCCACAAAGTTCGGGACCAAAGTTACAAGGCAAACACTTCTTGCACTCATATGCCATATGATTGTTGAAACCACATATCTCACACACCATCCTACACTACGGGAGGTTCGCTAAGTGCCAGGGACACTCGGCAAAGCCCGAACACTCGGCAACCAACACACGACAAAGATTTATCGGCAAACATTCTTTGCCGAGTGTTTTTTGTCGCGCACTCGGCAAACACTTTGCCGAGTGCAAAAAAAAAACACTCGGCAAACATTTTTTTAAGGAAAATAAAAAAACAAGCACAGGCCGCCGCCACCACCACCGGCATTCGGCCCCGGCGGAGCAGGGGAGCCATGGAGGGCTCGCTGGCCAGGTAGCCGGCGTCCGAGCAGGGGCCCGCGTGGCCTACCTCGGCGGAGTCAGCGGCGGGATCCGGTGTTGTTGAGGCAGCCGCATCGGCGCCCGTGCGAGCCCGCGGAGGTGGGGAAAGGGAGGGGCTGGAGGTGGATCTAGGGAGGGGAGAGAGGGAGGGCGAGGAGGGGGCGGACTCCGGTAGCGGTGGCCGCGCAACGGCGAATCCGGTCGCCATGGGCACGGATCCGGCCACCACGGTCGCGGATCCGGCCACCACGCTCATCGGAGAAGGAGATGGGGGAGGAGGGCGCGCCGGCCGCCGGGGTTGCGCCACCGCTGGTGGAGCAGCTCAGGGGAGGAGGGCGTGCCGGCCGCCTTTGGAGCAGCTCGGGGGAGGAGCGAGCGCCGATGGAGCACGTCGAGGGAGAAGGGCTCTCTGGCCGCCGGGGGAGCGGAGGAGGGAGGTGCGGGTGCGGGAAAAAGGAGGAGGGAGGCGGGGCAAGTGCGGAGGAGGGAGGTGCGGTTGCGGAAAAAAGGAGGAGGAAGGAGGTGCGGTGCGGAGGAGGAAAGAGGAGGGAGGTGCGGTGCGGAGGAGGAAGGAGGAGGGAGTGCGAAGGAGGGAGGTGCGGGTGTGGGAAAAAGGAGGAGGGAGGCGGGGCGGTGCGGCCAAGAAAAAAAAACTTTACTTCTTTGCCGAGTGTTCTGATCTGGGCACTCGGCAAAGTTGTTTTTTTTCATTTTTTTCTTCTCTTTTTTTTCAGAAAAATAATTTGACTTCTTTGTCGATTGTCCTAGATCTGGACACTCGGCAAATTTTTTTTATTTTTTTCTTCTCCTTCATTCACAGAAAAAAGATTTTACTTCTTTGCCGAGTGTTCTAGATCTGGGCACTCGGCAAAGTTTTTTTTTTAATTTTTTTTCTTCTCTTTCTTTCCTAGAAAAAATATTTTACTTCTTTGCCGAGTGCAAAAAAGAAAACACTCGGCAAACCCGCTCTTTGCCGAGTGTTTTTTTTACACTCGGCAAACCTCCTCTTTGCCGAGTGTTTTTAGCACAGCACTCGGTAAAGAACTTGTTTGCTGAGTGTCCCGAGAGAATACACCCGGCAAACATAAAAACACTCGGCAAAGTTGACGTTTCCGGTAGTGCTACGACAATCCTTAGTAGCATGGTTTGCGTAGACCACAAATCTCACAAGCACCCCTCTGTGGAGCATTAGGGGTTACCTCATCTGTTGCTTGCGCTTGGACAATGCCTTGGGGATTTTCAGCATCAGCAGCTTAAGGACCCCATTGATCTTTCTTCTCTTCGTGCATCTCTTCGTGATGTTCCTATTTGGAGCGATTTGGATCCGCTTCTTGGTGTTCAGGATCTGTTTCCTCCATCTTCAACTCCTCTTGATCCCCAGACTTGTTTGCCCTAGCAGCAGCTTCATTACACTGCCAAACATTGTCACGAGCACCGGTTCTCCCCTGGCTATGGCCGAATCTTCCATCGCCAAATCCCTCCCGCTCGTGGTCCTAGTCACGGTCGTAACCTCACCGGCCAGCACTGCGAGGCTGCATCACAACGCAGATTGTGGGAGCCACTTCGGCCCTCACAGTCGCCACAAAGGATTTGGTGGGGGGTTTCTTCCAGAGGTGCCTAACCCAGCGATGAAGATTTGGGAATCATGGAGGATTAGGGTTTGAGGAGCTCAACGACGGGATGGAGTCGGTGGCTGGCAAAGAATTGGTAGCGAGGTGCCCTGATTCGGGGTCATCTCCTACCTTGCGCTCACCCCCACCCGATGAACGCCGCGTGTCTCAGCATCAGGGCATGGCCCTAGGAACCCTGGAACGAAATGTACCTTGGGCGGTGACCGAAACCACCCTGGCTGACAGCCATGTCCCACAATCGGCTCCATCATCTTCTCCATCTGTTGACCCACCATGCCAGAAATAGGGGACTTGCGATTCATGACGAGAGACTAGGGGCGTGATTGGTAGCCCTGATGGAGCCGTCCAAAGCGTTATCTGGCACCATGTCATGCACTATGTCTATGTTTGGTTGCATGTGCCGAACGAAATCGATGCACCGGACTGTGCATTTGAGGCCCCTAGTGTAGGCTCGCAGCGTATCCAGAAATCGGGCTTCCCATGCGAGCCGGGATGGTGTGGTGCGATGCATGGTCAGGGACCCATGTGTCATACACTCAAAACTCACATCCATGCATGCAACCAAATAAGATCTCATCTCGTACTGGACCAACAACAAAGACAACCAAACACGACTGAGTGCATGGTTTAAGCATGCATCTCACCATCCTAGATCGGCTCTCCATCCCGACTCCCCCTCGCTAAAGCAACCAATCACGCCCTAGGTGAATTTGATCGGGGTGTGCTTGATCTTGACCGATTTCTCTTTCACCTCCTCGAATGGGAATCGGGACACCATTGTCATGTGCTTGAATCCCCGACATGACGTATCACACAGGAAGGAATAAGCATCCCGCAACCTCTTCCTTGCCTCTGATAGCGGAGGAAAGTCATGCTTCCCCATCGCGGGCAAGGAGCAAGCGGAGGAGGAGTCGCGGAAGTATCGCAGGGATGGGAGAAGGGGCAGGGTGGGCGCCATTGTCGCCCGGGGGTGAGGTCGCTAGAGGAGAGAGGCGAACCATTCGGATCGAGGTACTACTGTCGTAGGACCAGAGTCATATGCCACAAAATAAATGCATCATGTTGTAGTACCTCGGTGAAGCAAAATTTTGATTGTATGTATCCTAGAATCATGAAACATAACACACATAGATCAAGTATATACGTATAAATTAGATACATATGCATAAATATTATTCATAAATATAAGTAGTTTCTAAGGAGTATTTTGTAGTATATATATGCCTTTGATTGAGGTGCACGGCCGCGTAGGGATGGCGACACCGATGCAGATGGGGCTGCGTGATTGGAAGACGAAGAAACGTAGCTGGTCCGTGGAGAAAGGTCGCCGAGGGAGGCAAGGCACCGAGAAGAGCGTTATGAATTAGAAAATGAGACTTGAATACCAGTCCATTGTCTGGATGCACCAAGGTTTAGGTTTGGCTTATGGTGAGACCCACATGCATGTTTTTTAAATAACTAGGTAAACGCCTGTGTGTTGCAACGGAAAAAAGTAATACTACGAGTACATATGTAGGAGCGTGTGTTATACTGTTATAAAAAAAAAGTACTACAGTCGTGATGTTTGGAATATCAATACTACATAAGCCATTCTCCTAACAGATGGCTCATTTGCGTCCTCGTAGTGCAAGTGCTTTTGGCCGTGCTCGTTTTTTTACAATAGGATGTGGTCGTTTGTGAATGAACGAGATTCAATTAGAGTATATAAAGACTATAGCTCTTTCAATCGGCATAAAAAAAGACAAGGGTATAAACATGTCAGATATATTTATATAAAATTTGTTGTACAATTAAAAATCTAATCTCTCAATAGTTTAACCAGGGGAATGAGCTTTGTATGGGCACCAAGCTGTAGATGGTCACCAATCAAAGATAATTCAAAACATTTTCAAGTTTAAGATGCGACATCTAACTTCTTACCAAACAAAACTTTCAAAAGGGCCTTGTTTGTTAAAACTTAGAACATTTCTATGGCTCCTGTATTTTTTTTTTCAAAAGGACCGTTTTTCCTTCAGCATGTTGGGCTATCAGCCAGTGGTCCGTTTCTGTAACAGATTGGCCCACTCTGAGATTATTATGCAGCGACTATGCAAAAAAAAAAAAAAAACCAAAGTGCGGCTCCCACGGCCCCACCGTGAGTCTTACTTAAAAAAACGAAAATCTTTCTCTCAAAAAAAAAAAAAAATATATATATATATATATATGCGCGCGCGCGCGCGCGAGAGTAATTTCTTTCAGAAGAAAGAATCGGACCATCGAGCTCCTCGCCGCCTTGGTCCTCTTTCTCCTCCGTCCCACCGCCGCCGCTCCTCTTCTATCCGGGTTCCTCCTCCTCCCCGCTGCTCCTCTTCCGCGTGCCGCTGAGCTCCTCCTCCCACGGTCCTCTTCCGTCCTGCTGCTCCACCTCCGCATGGCATGGCTGCCGTCCCCACCTCGCGCAGCGGCTGTCCCCCTCCCCGAGCGCCGGCTTCTGTTCCCCTCCTCGCACGACTCCCCGAAGCCCCGCTGGAGGCGTTGTCCCCCTTCCCGAGCGCCGGCGTCGTTCCCTCCTCGCGCGCCTCCCCAAAGCAATCTGTAGTATTCAAGATGAGTTATCATTTCTCTATTGCCATTTTCATGTCTGCACTTCTTGTTAGCAGAGCTCATGTCAACCTTTGGACAGCTTGTGTGAATTAACTCTTCAAATTGATGGATCTAAGTGGTAGTAGCTTCTAGTTGTAGGCTCCTAGCTAAGCTATTTGTTATGAATGAACAAACACAATGTGATTCCTAGCTCAATTGAACAAGATCAATGCAGATTAGCCTTGGTTGTCGACTCTGAACTTTTGTTTCTGAATTTAGTAATTTGTGATATGAATTTAGCAATTTAGCCTGGTGTATGATGCAAGCTATTTGATTCGAGATTGTTTTTGCTTATTATATTCTAGTTTTGTAAAGATCCAGTGATTGTAGTTTTGCTTGCCTCCTACTCAAAGTGATTCTTTGTGTTAATGCAGATTATTAGCCTTGGTTATACCAGCAGTCCAATGTTTGTCTCCTGAACCGTCTTCGCTGAAGCCTGTATCCTCTGTTCTGTCAAGTTTGTGGAGAATTTTGTGTTGCAGTTGCAGGTTAATGGCAACTTGTCGAGAGTTTGAAAATTAATTGAAGTGCTTATCTACTGAGGAATACAAAGTAATAATTGATACGTGTTTAAGATCATTGATGTATTGTTTGCATGTTTCAAATGTCCTCGATATTCCTGTACCTGATATTAAAATAATTATTTTGTTCATGGCCAAATGCACTTGTCCTTGTTGAAGATTAAAAAAACCTTATTTGTTCACAGACGAGGCTACATATGCCAGTAATAATGGTGTAGTCATATTTATGGGGCTGTATTTAACCTTTTCCAAACAACATTTCTCCAAGTGTATATAAACCCAGATGTATTGTTGTGCACAAGAAAATACATCTGAAATGCAATTACAGGTATGAAAATGTACAATGCTCCCAAGCAGGGCCTAAATCTTTTGTCATGGATGTTAGGAAAAATGTATCTCGCCCTATATGGTATAAAATAGGACAGTTTTGGAATCGAACCTTTCTTTTGTCATCCGTATACAATTGGATGACACTGTATTCATCATTTAAAACTTGCATATTGATTCTGATTTATGCTGTTTGCTTGATTCATACAAGATGTGTTGGATCATATTTACGTTCCATCGCCGCGCAGCTGTCAGCTCCGTTCTCCGTCCCCGCAACCGCGTAGCACGCCGCTCCGTTCTCTGCCCCTGCGCGAGACAAGAGCAGTCAGGCACTCAGCGCAGCTCCGTCCTCCATCTCCAAGCGACGAAACGACGTGCAAATCAAGCGGCAGCCCAAGCGTGATGGGACTTCTGGATATGGCGTCCTGTGTGGGTCGAGCCGAGCGGTGGCTGCAGTTGCCACTGCCCGCGGATTTCCGCGCTAAAGCGAGCTGGGGCTGCGGCTTCCCGCGCGTGAGGCGACTTAAACCCCCATTGGCAGGCTCATAAAAAACGGCTTCATCGGTGAAGCCAAAGCCGGTGAAGCTAGAAAAACTGGTTTTTTTTCGGCTTCTAGTTTATTTTAATCTTGGCTTACAAAACGGCTTCACGCTACAGTGCCTCGATTTACGCAAAATAGATGAAGCCGAAGCCGACATAAACCGTGCCAAAGAGACCCTTAATCTGCAACGTCCCACGCGTGAGGTGAGCTAGGGCGGTGGCGGCGGCTTGTGCGGACCAAGGCGACGGCGGCTGCAGTGTCCTACACGCGAGGCAAGCAGCGGCTCCGGCCAGAGATGCATTTCCCGGTCCAAACCCACCCCCGTAGGGATAGGTTCGTCGGGATAGGCTGACCTCTTTTCCCTTTCCCAATCGATTTTTTAACTCTTTTTTTAAAACAAATTCTATAAATAACACCGCTGAAAAACTATTTCCAAATCTAACCATTTGGCCCCGCCAATCTGTCTGGCGTGGCCAAACCATGGTGACGCACCATTCTGCCGGGCACGGCAGGGGCGCCAGCGTGGCAGGTCTGCGGACCGCTGACCGGCTGACGTGGCCAACCTGCCGCGCCAATGACTCTGGCACGGCTTCCGCGCTACCCCGCCTGGCGCGGCACTGGGGTTATAGGAGGCTGGCGCCCACGGCCTCCCTCCCCTCCTCTCTTCCTCTCTGTCCCGTGCTCCCAGCCGTTGGCCACCGTCGGCCGCCCTTGTCCGCCGGAGGCCATCTCCGCCGCCGGGGCGTGGTGGGGGTAAGTGCCCTAGTTAGTTAGTATGTTTAGTTATTATGTGCCCTAGGTTGTTAGTTAGTTTAGGTTAAATGATTAGGCTATATTTAGTTAGATTAGTTTATATTTAGTTAGTTTAGGCTATATTTAGTTAGTTAGTTTACTTTATATGTTTAGTTAGTAGTTGTATTCGTTACGATGAATTCGAAGACTTGATGTAGTTTGCTCAAATGGTTTTATAGATGGATTGTTTAGTCTGTTTATTTCATGGAGGAATTATTAGAGAAGAAGACGGGGTGTTTGAGAATATGCAATATGAAGTGGAAATGTTTGATATGCCACCTAGCTTTAGTGACCTCGTTTGGCGGGTTGAGGAGAAGTTTGATGGTAATTTCACATTGTGGGGGAGGTTTGATAGTGGGAAGAGTAGGGCACACTACGTGTTGATGCCCTTGTGCAACGAGGCTCATTGGTCGCGCTACAAAATGGTAGTCAAAGGATCAAATGTGACAATGCCTGAGGTGGTGGTGGAGAATGGACATAGGAAGGAGGATTCACCGACCTTTGATGGCGTTGGAGGCGATGAACACCACTTCGGGGTCCATGTCGATGCAGCCCCGGTCAATATGGTTTTGGACAGTCAGTTGACGCATGAGCCACTTCAGTCGTCTTAGTGTCCCACAAACGGACCAATGGTAGTTGATGAATCTATGTGGTATTCAAGAGCAATTGTGAATAACGACTTCGATGTGGGTTTGTACGAGCGGGATGAGTGGGAGCAACAAGAGGAGGAAATGATTGATGACGATGATAGCACTGATTCAGAAGACTCGGATGGTGATCATAGAGAAGATGAAGGTAACCGTTACCCGGGACCTGTGGATGAGAGAGTAGTCAGAGATGTTCCTGTTCCTACTCATGTAGAGGAGGCCACTGACTATGGTTCATGGGCGAGGTGGAGTGAAGCACGTCAGTACATGTCCCCAGAGCCTTACATAGACACTGAGATGATGCAACTGAGGTCGGTCAACGTACATGTTCCTAGCGTTCCCAACTATAGGGACATTAGTATGACCAATAAGGCTGTTTGTGACACCAGGCTACAGTTGTGTAGGAAATCATCATATGACCTTCAGAATGCGATCATTAGCCTGGGGATGGTATTCAATACAATGTCTGAGTTGAAGCTATTTCTTCAGGACTATGCAGTGCATCACCATAGGCCCTACACTATTACACATTCAGATCAAAACAAGAGGTACTACGTAATATGCAAGCAAGGGTGTCTTTGGAAGGTATTAGCTCGCAAGAAGGCGAGCGATGGAAAATGGAGGATAAGGAAAGTGGTTTAACCCCACACATGTCTAACAAATAAGGAGAAGACAGAACATTCTCAGTGCATGGCCTGTTACCTAGCCCATCTCATATTGGGCCTTCTGGATGATGATAGCGACATTCGGTGTCCTTGATGATTCGGTCCATGTTTCACTACTATAGATTGAGCGACCACCGTCACCACTTTCACTGCCGTAGAATACAAAAGCGACTGTGCGATACTTCCACCGTCGGTTGGATCCATAGCGAGGCCTGGAAAGGAATCAAACCGGCAGATGAAACTTCTAGCACGGATGGTTGAACCATCGATGCATCGGTGCTATTGGGGTTGCATTCTCTCCGTCGCATGGAACGCCGAGCCGACTGCGATAGGCTTATGGCTAGTGGCCCTACCCGACCGTTTGGTCTACCGACGGTAAATTCAGCGTGAGTGTGTTGAGTAAAATAATATCCCAACTACCAACACCGTCGCATCACAATTACTTCCACCGCTCTACATATTCTTGAAGCTTGCTGCTCTCTGAAACTAGCCCTCTTCCTTGTTCATCCGCTTCCTCCATCTGACTAGAACTATGTCGGATAGCCCCTTGAGCCTTCCCAGCAATGACTCGTCCTTCGACGAGGTCAAGGTCGAGCTAATGTCAACCTCATCAGACGACTCCTCCAGTGACACCGTTTTCTTTTGTTCCAAGTTTTGTAATAGGTCTTATTCAACTAGGACTTGTATTTAGGCCTTGGGTATAAATATTACACCCCGGCTATTGTAATGGGATATCGATACACAATCAATACAATCTTTTCGGCTTTTGCCATTGCATTAGGAGTAGGAGTACTGTAGATCTCAACGAGTTCTTCAACAAGCAGGGCTGCATCGGTTGGGTCCGACCTCCGGTTTGTTTGTGAGTACCGTCACGACTTGTATATTTATTTGTACTGCTATATCATCTTGATCCCCACTGCGAGTTTTGATATAAGTTAGTTATTCGATTTGATTTATATTAAGTAAAGTTGTATCTTTATGACCTCATTACTTGGTTTAGATCAAATCAACAGTTATCGAATCTATTAGAGACTAGTAAGGCTTCCTTGCTATTTTTTGATAGATTCACCGGTTGTCAATTTTGCTATAATTGATATTTTTATTAATTATAGCAATATCACCAATTTACCTAATCAAGATTAAGTTAGATCGGCATCATATCATACTAAAATTATCATCTTTGGATTATGTCACGCTTGAACTCTATTTTGATGACGATTTCTGCTAGATGGGCTGTTCTATCTTGATCCTGATCAAACATGGTATGCTTTCAAAACCATGTTTGACCTTAAGTAGATTCATTAGCTAATAAAATCTGATTTATTGTTATTACTATAGCTGTATCGCTTTGATCCTCACTGGTAGTACTTTAGATTAGGGTTTATAAATTGATAAATCTTTTTATGGTCATATATGACACTTTGATCGCTTACCATGCCTGCGTCGGTTATTTAGCCGATTGCCTGTACCTTCACTCTTATAGTATGCTTCCATGATTCTATTGAAATATAAATAGATCTATCGAATTTTTAGCTTTAATCTATCATCTTTAACATAGCTGTATCGCTTCGATCCTCACTGATAATGATAATAGGTTGGAATTGATTCCTTTATATATCTGTTTGTATTAGATAGTCGACTGCTTGCACACTATATCTTTGATCTATCTGTATCGGCTATTCTGCTCACAACGTTCGTATATATCGATAGCTGATAGAACCTAGAATCGGCTATTTAGCCGAATGTTCGTATTCATGCTCTATCTTTTATTATGTTATTGGTTGTTTTATTTTTATTATTTACATCTGATAAATAGCCGATGATGCTCGTTTTCATTGCATAGTAACATTCTCATGTAGGATATCGACTCTTTAGTCGGTAGCCTTTATTCACGGGCCTTTGGCTGCATATTTTGGAACTGTCTGGAGCAACACCAACATGTTCCGCCTTAGATTACTGATTATTTTTCTCTCCTTGTCAATTATAGGGTCAAATTGACTGGCACACCGATGGTCTCGAAATCGATTCATCCCGCGTTTGAAGCCAAGTAGATTTGCTAATCTCTAGGCTTTTGAGTGTGTTGCTCGCATTGATCCACCTTTTTGTGTCAACACACTTTTTGGCACGCCCAGTGGGACCACAATCGTGGTCACAATGGATAAAGACAATCAGAACATTCTCAACGTACATTATGAGGATTTGCCAGAGAAGGATAAAGAGATTGTTAACATGGCAACGGAGGAGTTTTAAGACAAGTGTTTGTTGTCCTATGCTAGGATGCATGGCAAATTTTTTTAAAAGACTCCATTAACAAGGGGGTTGCTTCATGGACAAACAAATATGGATGAAGAAACTAAGAGAAGATTTTTTGTTGAAACCATCCACAAAACTACCCATGATGTGCTCAAGAATCATAATGAGATTTTCCTGAATACATTCCAAAACATTATGAAAGAAGTGTTTTATGGAGCACCAATTGATCAAGTGGGACCAACATATTTCAACACTCAACACTCATCGGCTAAAGGGACTAATATGGCTAGTACAAGTCAATAGCCGAATGGTGGACAGATGCAGCAACCACCTAATGGTTCCGATGGTCAACCAGTTCAACATCCTTCTGGGCAAACTCAGCAGCACTCAGTGCAACAGCCGATGGCGCCACCTACACATCAACGTGGTCAAGAAGCCATATTCAATACTTCAAATTAGATTCCGCCATCGGCTCAAAAAATAGCTCCATTTGTTTAGAGGATCGCTAGGGATATTGATCTAAATTATTACAATCAGCACCTCGAGGGAGCAATGCAGCATAGGACTCAACAGACTGATTACCCCTAGGGATATCATGCAATTTCTGATGCTAGTACTTATGGTTATTTACCGCATCCAGGGTATCAGGGTACTCAGAATTATAATTATAATACTCAAGCAAGTCAAAATCAGCAAGGACAGTCAGCTTTGGTTATGAATCCTGATGATTTGTTGAATAGGATAACGGATATGATGCAGAGTCAGTTTGGTCTGAAACTTAAAGATCAAACCGACACGTATCGACCTCCATATCCAGAATGGTATGACAGGGTAGCTCTTCCACCACGCTATAGGATCCTGGATTTTTCTAAATTCTCAGGGCAAGATGGAACATCAACCATGGAGCATGTCAGCCGCTTCATTGTTCAGTTAGGAGAAGCATCTATTGAAGACGAACATAGAGTTCGATTCTTTCCTCTATCTTTGTCCGGACCGGCCTTCACTTGGTTTTCATCATTAAGCCAAATTCTATTGAAGGATGGACTAATTTGGAAAAGAAGTTTCATGCGTATTTTTATACTGGGACAAGCAAAAAAAGGATTACTAATCTGACAAACATGAGACAGAGTGGTAATGAATCATGCTCTGAATTTGTTCAAAGGTTTAGGGAGACCAGGAGCTTGTGTTATTCATTGAATCTATCTGATGGCCAATTAGCTGAATTGGCCCTTCAAGGAATGTTGCCTGCAATCAAGGAGAAATTTGCTGGACAGGAATTTAAAAATTTGGCTCATTTAGTTCAGAGGGTATCAGCTTATGAATTCCAATTTCAGAAAATACGTAGAGAAAATGAATATAAAAAAGGTGTTGCAACAGCTGATTCTTTTGATTCATATTCTGATGATGAAGGAGAGGCAGGTGTTGGTACTGCAGAGTGGACATGGAGTAAGAAACCTATGTCTTGTCCTTGGGTGGAAATAACCGAAGATAACTATGATTTTGATGTTACCAAGGTTGACAAAATTTTTGATTTATTGCTAAAAAAAGGCAACTTCAGATGTCTACAAATCATAGAATCCCTTCAGCCGAAGAGCTTAAGAAAAAGAAGTACTGCAAGTTTCATAATACTACATCCCATAGTACTATTGATTGTAGAGTTTTTTGGCAGCACATTTAGTAGGCTATTCAGCAAGGGAAGGTCAAATTTGAATCAATTAAAAAGCCGACGAAGATAGATGGACATCCTTTTCCTATAGGAACTAATATGGTGGCATTCAATTTGACCAAAGGAAAAGCTAAATTCCTAACATCGGCTAAAGCAAAAGAGGCTGGGACGGTTGATCCAAGAGTACAGAAGTCGGCTGATGAGTACAGAAAAGCCAAGCAGCGACGTGATCAGCAAAAGAGTCGATATGAATAGGGTGAGACATCAAGGGCTGGTGTTATGCATCCTTGTATTACATCTCGGATCTTGCTGAATAAGTGGCAATGACAGCAAGAGAAGGATTATCAACATTGGCTTGAGGAAGAAGAGTACATGCATCAGTGTGAAGAAGAAAGATATGAACAAGAACAAGCTAAGGCACATTGGAACTGTCCTTTCTTCAGACATTGTTGGAATGAAGGTTTGAAATTGCCTACTAGGAATAATTATCCTGAATGCAGTGATCAATACTGGGAATATAGGCAATCTCAAACCAATCACCAATCTATCCATGAGTGTTTGGGTTATCAATATAATGATATGGATTGGCACATAAAAAATGAAAGAGTTCATAATCGGCTAGGTAAACGCATTGATGATGAAAATTGGGCCAATTATGAAGAAGATGAAGAAGAGGAGTATATTTGGCAAGAAGGTCAATGGTGCCCTGGAGGTTTGATAAGAAGCCAGAAGAGAAGGGTACAACGCTTGAGGAGCAAAGAGATAGAAAGGGAGCAAGCTCAGAAAACCAGCAAACCTCAAGTGTGGCGTGCCAAGCAAACATCCAATAAGGGCAACCCATCAGCTGATATTCACATGGCTTTTCTTTTACCAGCAGAATTCAGGGCTCCTACAAATAAAGAATATGAAGATACTGATGAAGAGGAGATTGAAGAGGCAGTAGCACAGTTAACCCTATAAGCACAACAAGCCATATTTGATAAACCCACTAAGCATCGACATTTGAAAGCTTAATACATGAAAGGATTTGTTGATGGGAAGCCGATGACTAAGATGTTAGTTGATGGGGGTGCTATTGTTAATTTGATGCCATACACTACCTTCCGAAAGCTTGGGAAGGGCCCTGAAGATTTAATTGAGACTGATATGATGCTCAAAGATTTCGGTGGCAATGCCTCTAAGACCAGGGGGCATTAAATGTCAAATTGATGATCGAAAGTAAGACCTTGCTTACTACTTTTTTCGTCATCGACAAAAAGGGTTCATATAGCTTGCTCCTTGGTCGAGACTGGATCCATGCCAATTTTTGTGTTCCATCAACCATGCATCAATGTCTCTATCAATGGCATGGTGACAATGTTGAAGTGGTTTAGGCTGATACGTCCGTGAGTGTGGCAACAACCGATACAGCTTATTGGGAACTAGAAGACTGTGAATGTTTCTCCAACAAAATCTAGGAAGGTGGCTCCATTCAGATCAGCAATGAGAGTCAATAGCCGATCTAAGCAATCGGCTCTGAAAGTTTGTTTTAATGGATTCCCCAATTGATGACACAGAGGGGAAATTAGGGCAAGGTTTTATGTCAGCTGATGAGTTAGAAGTTGATATTGGTCCTAGAGATAGGCCTAGGCTGACGTATATAAGTGCTAAGTTGGATCCTGAGTATAAACAAGAATTAATAAGTTTGTTAAAGGAATATAAAGATTGATATGCTTGGGAATATTATGAGATGCTCAATTTAAGTAGATCGATTGTCGAACATCGGCTACCTATTAAATCTAGATATCGGTCGTTTAAATAAGCGCCAAGAAGATTTAGGTCTGAGATGCTTGATGAAATCAAAAAGGAAATTACAAGATTATTTGAAGCTAAGTTTATTCGACCATACCGATATGCAGAGTGGATTTCAAATATAGTCCCTGTATACAAGAAAAATGGAAAATTAAGAGTTTGCATTGACTTCTGGGACTTAAATAAGGCTACACCAATGGATGGTTATCCTATGCCAATTGCAGATTTGTTGGCAGATGTTGTGGCATGCCACAAAGTCATCAGCTTTATGGATGGTAATGCAGGATATAATAAGATTTTCATGGCCGTAGAAGACATAGCCAAAACCACTTTCTGATGTCTTGGTGCCATCGATTTATATGAATGGGCTATGATGACTTTTGGTTTGAAAAATGCCGGTGCAACTTATCAACGGGCTATGAATTGCATTTTTCACAAGTTAATCGACAGAATAGATGAGATTTATATCGATGATGTGGTGGTGAAATCCAAAGGCTATAAAGAACACTTGGCTGATTTGCGGGAGACCTTAGAGTGCACAAGAAAGCATGGTTTGAAGATGAATCCTAACAAATGTGCCTTTGGAGTATCAGCTGGACAATTTTTGTGTTTCATGGTTCATGAAAGAGGAATTGAAGTTGGACAGAAAAGCATGAAGACTATTGATGAAGCAATTCCTCCAAAGGATAAGACTGAGTTGCAGTCCTTGATCGACAAGATAAATTTTATTAGAAGGTTTATTTCTAATTTGTTAGAGAGGATTCTTCCTTTTTCTCCTTTATTAAAGATAAAAGCTGATCAAGAATTCTAATGGGGTGACGTACAACAAAAGGCATTTGAGGAAATCAAGGAGTATATGAAGTCCCCATCTGTGTTAATTCCTCCACAGCATGGCAAGCCCTTTAAGTTGTACATGTCCGCCGATATCTATATGATTGGATCGGCCCTTATACAAGAATTTGAAGGAAAAGAGTGAGTAATCTTCTATTTAAGTAGGAGGCTTTTGGATCTAGAAACTAGATATTCTCCTGTTGAAAAGTTGTGCTTGTGCTTATATTTTTCTTGCACTAAGTTGTGGCATTATTTGTTATCGGCTAAATGCACAGTGGTATCTAAAGCCGATGTGATCAAGCACACGCTATCTTTGCTGATATTAAATGGAAGAATTGGAAAATGGATCCTTGCATTGTCTGAATTTGACTTGAGATATGAATCGGCCAAAGCAGTTAAAGGACAGGTAATGGCTGATTTCGTAACTCAACATCACAGACCAAGTATTGGATTTGTAGAGCCGATGCCTTGGACGTTGTTCTTTGATGGTTCATCTTGCAAGCAAGGAGGTGGTATCGGCATTGTGATTATCTCGCCTCGGGGGGCAAGTTTTGAATTTGCTTTTCCTATTAAGCCAATGTCCACTAATAATCATGCTGAGTACGAAGCTATGCTCAAAGGACTTAAACTTCTTCAAGAAGTAAAGGCCGATACTGTTGAGATATTTGGAGATTCACAATTGGTAATTAATCAATTGATCGGCCTATATGAGTGCAAATATGATATTTTGAGAGATTATTATGATAAATGTTGAGAATTGATTGATAAATTTCTTATGGTTACCATCAAGCATATTCCTAGAGCTTAGAACCAGGAAGCTAATTGACAGGCACAAAGTGTTTCTGGCTATCGGCTAATTCATGAAATTCTTAACAATGAGGTTATTACTGATGACTGGAGGATTGAAATAGTTGATTACCTCAGAAATCCGTCACAGAAAGTTTCAAGGAAACTGAGGTACAAATCAACTAATTATTTGCTACTTGATGATAAATTATATTATAAAATAGTCGATGGAGTTTTGCTCAAGTGTTTGAATCAAGAAGAAGCTAGGGTCCAGATGGGAGAAGTCCATGAAGGAGTTTGTGGAGCTCATCAATCGGCTTATAAGATGAAGTGGATTATTCACAGATCTGGATATTTTTGGTTAACAATATTAGAAGATTGTTTTGAATATTACAAGGGTTGTTAGGATTGTCAAAGGTTTGGTAATGTTCAGAAATCACCAGCATTGGCTATGAATCAAATTGTCAAGCCATGGCCATTTAGAGGATGGGTATTGATCTAATCGGCCAGATTTTTCCACCATCCAGCAAAGGGCATAAATTCATATTGGTAGCAACTGATTATTTTACTAAGTGGGTTGAAGTAATTCCATTAAGGACGGTAACATCTATGAATATGGTTGATTTTGTTAAGGAGTATATCGTCTATCGCTTTGGATTTCCTCAAACCATCACTACTGATCATAGAAAAATGTTCACGTCTAAAGAGTTCAAGGATTTTGCTACCAGTATGGGGATCAAACTATTAAATTCTTCTCCGTATTATGCTTAGGCTAATGGACAGGCAGAAGCATCTAATCAGATTTTAATCAAGTTATTCAAAAAGAAGATTGAAGAACAACCAAGAAAGTGGTACTTAACACTCAATGGGGCATTATGGGCATTTAGGATGGCTTGTCATGGGTTGACTAAATCTTTGCCTTACGAGTTAGTGTATGGGCATGAAGCTATTATTCCTTGGGAGATTAAGACTAGATCAACACGTGTGGCATTGCAAGATGATTCGATAGCCGATGACTATAAAAGTGTTATGATAGATAATTTAGAGGATTTGAATTGTCATCGGCTACGTGCTTTTGAAAATATTGAAGCTAATAAATTGAGAGTTGCTAAGTATTACATCAAGAAAGTTAAGTCCAAGCAATTTCGGGAAGGTGAGTTGGTTTGGAAAGTTAAATTGTCGATTGGGACCAAAGACGTCAAGTATGGCAAGTGGTCACCTAATTGGGAAGGTCCCTATCATGTAAGTCATTGTGCACCTGGCAATGCCTATATCTTGGAAACATTAGAGGGGGAAGAGTTTTCTAGAGCACTTAATGGAAAATTCTTGAAGAAGTATTAGCCAAGCATCTGGATTAATACTTGATAGCCGAGTGTATCATCATCGGCTAAATAGCCGATATCAGGGGACATCGCCTTTAGAACAAAATTAGCCTAAGGGCAAAAGCTAATGCGATATGCATCACTTATAGAGCAAAAACAAACACAATAACATCTATGATTTGCAGAAGACTAACTTAAAGGAGTTCTTGAATATAAACATGAAGTTCATTCATTCATTCGAATTTCCTAGATACGGACTAAGGGCCAAGGAAGACTTTGTTCATGACGTTCTCGGCATGGGTTGCATTAGTCACAGCCTCTGCAAAGTCCTCAACTAGCCATTCATGGTCTTCCGGTGCATCGGCCATCGGGAAGCCCAGCTCTAGGTGGTGGAGTTCATGCCCAGAACGGACTTGGGCTACGGCTAGAGCAATTGTAGCACCATGGCGAATGCCATGAAGGGCAATCTCCTTGGCATGGGCTGAAATGTCTCACAGGCGGTCTTTGAGTAGGGTGCCTCTGGCATTGACTACCATAGAAGCTCCATTCACCACCAGCTGCAGGGCCTCCAACTGCGCCCCCAGATCTGACAAGTAGAAAGAAGAGGACTATCAAGAAGAGATTGTCAGAGTAGAATCACAAGAAAACAAGATTTTCTTGAGGAAGATCTTACTAGCCACCCTGGTGTCAGATTCAACCAGCCTCGCTTGGGCAGCGTTGGTTTCCCCTTCTACAACGGTGAGAGCGGTTTTGGAGGCATTAAGGTAGAAGTCAAGCCACCCAATCTCATGGGTCACGTCGAAGTACAGATCCCGAACCTTGTTCCTTTCGTAGAGAAAACATCGAGCGTCATCTCCATTGTAGGAGTCAAAGGAGTCAAAAGAGGACCCCGACGGTGCTGCCGAGCGAGCATCGCATGCAACGCTAGAAGGTTCATAGGCCCTCGTCAAAAGACAGAGAGCACCGACGTGGGAGATGACCCTGCACATTCAGAGAGTTAATAGATTGATCATGGAATGGTGAAAGACTACCTTTTCTTACCCCTGACGGTGAAGACACTAGCACGTCAGAACATTTTCCTCTGGGATCTCTTTGGCTGGGCGCTTGCCGTGGTCCATTCTTTTGCTAGAGAGCGGTTTAGATCTGGAAAGGAGAAGATTGCATAGAGAGGGGAGTTGTCGATAAAAGATGCTCGGCAGTCCTCCAAGGGGTATCCCATGAAGGTAGATTGATCGGTGGGGGTGCGCGTAATCAGGAATCGGATGGTGACACAAGGCACAGAGACAATGTTTTAGATAGGTTTGGGTCATCTAATCGACGTAATACCCTATGTCCCATGTCTTTGGTGTATTATATTGAGATGTAGTCTGGCGACTAGGGGACCTCTGCCTCTCCTTATATACTTTGGAGGGGTAGAGTTACAAGGAAAGTATCCTATTTAGTACTATACAATATCTTGCGATGCACGTCGACCAGTGCCGTGCACGCCTTGATCTTGTGGGCTGGATCACCTCTGATGGTGCGGCCCATGTCTTGTCCTGTGGATACCGATGGCCATACCCCCACAGCTAGTCTTCGAGCCTAACAGTAGGTGATGTAGTCACGTGGTGCCAGGGTCAGAAAGTAGAAGACCAGCCGAGCAGGCAGCCAGTCCCCGGGCGTAGCCTCGAGATGAGAAAAGCGCACATTCACCGCAAGGTGAAGTGTGCCCACTTAGTCCCCAAGCCTTCTGGAAGATGAAGAATGAATCTTGTAGCAGGGTCAAAGAAAAAGAAGTCTGAAAGCTTTGCCGATGTCATCTAGCATGCGCGTATCAAGACCCCAGATGTGCTGCCCAAGATCAGCACCCTGATCCGAATAGCTTGGAGCAGCTTAATAGCATATCGATGAGACATAGCAAGATCCGACCACCAAGGGCAATGTCCGAGCACTGAGGAGTCCCTGACGTAGCTGGTGATGTCCGAGCACCAAGGAGTCCCCGGCATAGCTGTCGACATCCGAGCACCGAGGAGTCCCGGCGTAGCTGGCGATGTCCGAGCACCGAGGAGTTCCCAATGAAGCTGGCGATGTTCGAGCACCGAGGAGTCGCCGACGTAGCTGGCGATGTCCAAGCACCAAGGAGTCCCCGACGTAGCTAACGAGGTCCGAGCACCGAGGAGTCCCCGACGTAGCTGGCGAGGTCCGAGCACCGATGAGTCCCCAACGAAGCTAGCAAGGTCCGAGCACCGATGAGTCTCCGACATAGCTGGCGATGTCCGAGCACTGAGGAGTCCCCGGTGTAGCTAGCGATGTCCGAGCACCGAGGAGTCCCCGGCGTAGCTATTGATGTCCGAGCAGCGAGGAGTCCACGACGTAGCTGGTGATGTCCGAGAACCGAGAAGTCCCCGGTGTAGCTGGCGATGTCCGAGGATTCCCCGATGTAGCTGGCAATGTTCGAGCACTGAGGAGTTCCTAGCGAAGCTAGCGAGGTCCGAGCACCGAGGAGTCCTCGGCATAGCTGGCGATGTTCGAGCACCAAGGAGTCCCCGGTGTAGCTAGCAATGTCCGAGCACCAGCGTAGCTAGCGATGTCTGTGCAGTGAAGTGTGCCCACTTAGTCCTCGAGCATGAAGAAACTAAGCGCTGAGGAGTAACCGATGTATCTGGCGATGAAGCATGAGCGATGAATAGTCTGGTCAACTGGTCGGCGGCGAAGTGAGCATTGAGCAGAAGCGACCGGTGAACAGTCTAATCAACTGGTCGGCGACGAAGTTGATGATCCTAGCGGTCCGACCAGTTGATCGGTGGTGAAGTCCAAGCACTAGGTGATCCGATCACCTAGACGATGATCCTGCAATACAAATATGTAGAATGGGTAGTACATGATGTAAAAATATATGAACTCTAGAGAAAAATCAGCAATGGCGATGAAATAGAATATGTTGCTCGACGATCAATTGGTGTGAAGATGTAATTATATTTAATACAAACCGCCCCAACAGTTAGTGTGTAGCTGAGTCTCTAGCCCTAACTAGCCTGTTAACCATAACGTCGAGCGCGTAGCCCGTGCATGTGTAGGAGGAACAGGCGTGACCAAGGAACCGCAGCCGACCACCCATAACGCAGAGTGCGGAGCCCGTAGCACGTGTAGGGAGGAGCCGGAGACAGGGCCGTCTCTGAAGGCGTCCAAATGTCAACATGACTGTTCGGGGGTTTAGAAAATCGTTTGGAGAGCAAACATGGAGAAAATAGCTCAGAGAAACATTATGGCGATATACGAAGATCGGAGAATATTTAGAAGAATATTAAAGCGTGACTTAGCTTTAGACATAATGTCTGGTCGGCGGCGTATGGCGTTATCTGGTCGGCGTTTGACGGCGAGCACCCGGCGGGCGGTGAGTTTTTGATCTGGGCTGTTGGTCTTCGCACGGCGACTTGAGTTCGGCAACAAATCTCCATGTAGACGTCACAGGCAAGATGAAAGTTGATCTCGCCAGGACGTAAGTCTTGAGATCCCATCTGGTTCGCCATGGATCAGCATGCACAACCCCTACCTGGCGCGCCAACTATCGACAAAAGATGCTCGACAGTCCTCCGAGGGGTATCCCATGAAGGTAGATTGATCGGTAGGGGTGTGCGTAATCAGGAACCGGATGGTGACATAAGGCGTAGAGACAACGATTTAGATAGGTTCGGTCCGTCTGATCGACGTAATACCCTACGTCATGTGTCTTTGGTGTATTGTATTGAGATGTAGTCTGGTGACTAGGGGACCTCTGCCTCTCCTTATATACTCTAGAGGGGTAGGGTTGCAAGGAAAGTATCCTATTTGGTACTATACAATATCTTGCGGTGCACGTCGACTAGTGCCGTGTATGCCTTGATCTTGTGGGCTGGGCCACATCCAGCGGCGGATCCAAAGGGGGGGCTGGGGGGGCTCTAGCCCCCCTAATGGCTTGATTTCACCACTAATCACTGTAGCAAAAGCTTGATTTCACCATTAAATCTTTATGCAAATCAACATCTCCATTGTTTTAGCCCCCCCTTATCCCGCATCGTGCATCCGCCACTGGCCACATTTGATGGTGCGACCCGTCTTGTCCTGTGAATACCGGGGGCCATACCCCCACAGGAGCGTATGCAACAGCAAAAGCAGATGTTTTCTTTCGTTTTGACCTTGGGTTTTATTTATAGCCATGGAATGGAACGGTGGTATATATCTTGGGGGCATGTGAAAGAAATTTCAATTAATGGAAGGTGACATGCCGCACTGGAGATCGAGGAAGCCACGCGTGAGCAAATGGGAACACAACAGGTGCAATGATTACAAGCTTGGAATTATTGTCTTCACATCAGATTTTGGTATGGCAGCTCAATATTAAAAGGTTTGTTTTTAAGGCCGTAGCGTTTATGAAATTGACTAAATCCAAAGTGATTTTGGAATCGGCTAGTCCAAATCGGCTAATAAGTTATGAGGGCATCACTAGGCCGAGTTTGGATTCTGCCAATTGGAGCTTGTTTTGGTGTACAGTTGGATTTAAAAAGGATCGATGTTATAAAGGTCAGTGGTAACAAAAGTGCCTTTCTACAAGGAAGATTGTATCAGCCATTACAGACAAAGGTATATGAAAGTCAAAAGACTACAAATTCAATATTGCCTGAACTGTATCTAAGGCTTTCAAATGGATGGCATCAACTTCTACAATTTGCCGATTATCTTCTTCGGCTGATCCTGGAAGGACCTTGATTTTTTTATTGATGGCCTTAGCTTCAAGATACTTGGCTGCCATCTCTTTCTTCTTGCTAAGTGCTTCGAGAAGGCTGGCCAGGTTGGTTTCCTTGAGCATGATGGCAGCATTGACTTCTTCAAGTTATTTTTGCAGCTGAGCCCGCCTTATCTTAAGTTGATCAAGCTCTTGTGCAATTCTCTGAGGAGCATTGCAGAGGTTGTCAATAACATGCTTCAGTTCTTCAACTTCTTGTTTCTAGACCTCTTTTTGTTCGCCCAAATTTTGTTGAGCTTCTCGATCAGCTAGGCGTTGCTTGGCTCCGTTGACTTTAGATGCTTGGCCTTCAATATAGACACAGGAAACAGAATGTCGAGAAGCTCCGGGCTCAACTTATCCTTGAAAATCAAGAAGGCATTATGGATTGGTTCTGCACTTTGAACCAAATTGGCTATGTCCTTCTAAAGATGGGGCACCATCTCTCGCAGCCGATCCTTGACTGTATCGGTTAACATGGCTTTTTCCTGCTCAGATGCTGCAGTTTTTGAATTCACTTCGCCTTCTTCCATGTATTCTTTGATGTTGAAATCAAACATGCTGAGGGGAGGAGAGTCTTGTGGCTGCAAAGTATGAAGTTGATATGAGGAAAAGACCCAATATGAGTATATATTTGATTTCTGAAGATTCGAGTACCTGTTCCAATTGAGTCTCTCATTGGGGTGAAGGAACAGACGATGATGCACCAATGTTTTCTTCAGTTGGTTGAATCGGCTCTGAAGCTTCAGGATTGTCTTCAGAGGATTGTTGATGCAGTTCAGATGATTCAAGGTTCTCATCTACAATGAATGAGGTTAGATTCAGCCAGATTCAATAAAATGATAAATTCTTGTGGTAGAATTCTTACTAATGGTTGTTTGCCGAGTACTTTGTTCATCAAGACTTTCATCAGTTGTCTTCCTTTGACTTGACTTTGGGGAATTGGTAATTTGAATGTCAATATCTCTAGTTTCTTCACCCTCTAGATCAATGATCGGCTAGATGGCAGAAATAAGAGTTGACTTAATCAGATTATCCTTCAAATTCAAACTGAGAAAGAGAGAGGGTGATAAATACCAGAGTGGTCAATGAATCTGAAGGCTCTTGCTCTTGTCTAGATTCTTCTTCAGTCAATGTCTACAAAAGGGCTAAGAGGAAGACGCCAATAAGCATCCCTAATAATATTGCAAGAAATTTATGATGTGGAGTTACCTTAGTAGCATTAGCTAATTGATTGAGAGGGTTCTGTTCCCAGTTATTTCTTCAATCCTTGGCTCATTGACAGTAGTAGTTGGAGGAGTTGTTGGATGTCCCTCATCGGTTGGCTCTTCGATTTTTGGTTTTGAAATAGCCGATGACGATCCAGCAGCTAATGATCCAAAAGCTTGGGCCAATAGATTTGCAGCTTTTGTTATTGGTCGAGTAGCAGTAGATGATGGCTGCAAAAGTAAGTTTATCAATAAATATGAAAACTGATTTCTAAAAGACTAAGGAAAATCATGTGAGTAGCTGATGATGATATGGCCGATGGGTTCCTATGTGTCTTTTTCTGGGAAGTGGTCTTCTGCACTTGGTCCCCAGCCGCTTTGCGTTTGGAAAATTGAGATGCTGGAATTACAAGAGCAGTAGGTGTCTTCATTACAGTTTTCAGAGAAGGGTCATTTGATCCTATCCTTGGAATCGGGCACCAAATAGCATATTGAATGGGTTTGTTGCTCCTACTGGTGATTAGCAGATGAGTTTTAGGATCCTGCAAAACCAGAAAAGAATAAGCATATCATCTAGAAAAAGGAGTGCAGATTAAGATACAAGAGAAAAAGGAGTTTTACCTCATCATCGGATTTAAAATCTTCATCCAATACTGAGCAGTAAAATTTAGCCGGTTTACATAAAAGATGAGAATGCCATTCCTACCACCATGCATCAAACAAATTTAAAGAGAGGGCACATTTCTTCCATTCTGTCAGAGCTATTGAAGGAAGGGTTGATCCCATTTGGCAAAGTCTTGACAATTCTATCCTATCATTAATGCCTTCTCTTGGTTTCACCTTATTAGCAAAGAAAAGCTGAGGGGGCGACTGTACAAAGCCAAATTGACGATTCACAAATGATGGATTGTAAAACTCATAAGTAGGTAGGTCAGCAGGAAATTGAGATCCAGCTCCCATTTTGCATCGTCCATGTCGAAATTCAACTAGGAGCACACAAGGCTTGACTAAATAGTTGAAGATTGATGAAGATGTCTCATCATTACAAGCCGATTCAAATCGAAACTTGTAGGGGAGCTCGAATTCGTTGTCTTCATCATAGGGCAGCCAGAGCAGGACTTCTTCCGTGAATCCCTTGTAATAAAACTTCTTGAACAGATGACCAATATCAAATTCAATTGAAACAACCGATGCTGCTTCACCATAAGAAGTGCATTGGCAGGCTCTGTGTTCTTCATCCCCTTCGTGATCTTCAGCAAAGTCCAAGGATGGAAATTTTAGATCTTTGAGGTTGGGAATCATAGTTTTGTGCAAATAAAGGTTTAACCATAATTGGATTAACCACCAGGGACCACTAATTGTACTGATCGGCTCATTCTTCAGCAGTTGCATTGACACTTGATGCATCAAATGATATGCCAATCCTAACAGATACTTTCCAACGGGGATGTCATCCCTGGCTACTAAGCGCTCTGCTAAGTACTGATAGTTGATGGTTGGCCCACAAGATGATCCACAGAAAATAAACTTCTCCAACCACATATTCAGAAAGGCCACATGCTCTTTATCATCAATAGCAGGACTGTTTCCTATGTGCTTTGTTATATAAACAACCCATCCCCTATAGTCTTTCATATTGTGAAGCTTTTTCGATCCTTTGTTAAGAAATTCATAAGGAGCAATAGGTCCTGTGATTCTGAGGCCAGTCAGCATGAAGATGTCGGCCAAAGTAACTGTCATTGGTCCGTGACCAAAGAGAAAAGCATTGATGGCATTGGACCAAAAGTAAGAGGCTAAAATTAAAAGAGGTTCGTTTCTGTCCATAGTAGACAAGGAGAGTGTTATGCATTGACTCAGATGATTGGATTCCCAATCGACAATTTTTTTGTTTGACACTCGGCGAAACCAATCCCTTCGTCCTTTTACCACATTCGGCCAGGTTCTAAAGGTTTTGCTCTAGTCTGACAGATCCATTATAGATTGTTTGAAAGGAAGGCGTTGGGTTTCTATGTTAATAAAATCAATCGGGTCAGGATTGCCCATGGGTCCTAAATAGTAAGCATGTGCAACATTGGCCGATGGAATTAAAATTTCGTCTCTTAGTTCCTAAGAAGCAAAGAAAGAGGACAAATTTTAAATGATGAAGGGTGATGAGAAAGTAGAAAACGGTAAAAGAAAGAGAGATTGGATTTCATACCTTTAGTACATGGTCGATGGTCGCCATTGAAACAGAGGGGAACTCTGAGATAAGATTTGGATCTAACAGACGGAACCCGGCGATGGCCTTCACGGAGGAGCGACGGTCTTGGTAATGCAGATGCAGGCATGAGCCGAGGATACGAAGAGCAACAGCACGCCAAGGGCTTTGGCTTGTTAGGGTTCGAGATCAACGGTGGTGGCTACAGCGGCTAGAATGCTCAGGAAGGAGAAGAAAACAAGATGGCCGGGTAAGGAAGAAGGAGATGCCATTGGGGTATTATATAATATTCAGCCTGAGAAATGAAGAGTCACGCGTCGGATACGAAATAGATGGTTGGGGACCTAGTGAATGAATAGTTATAAGTGAGAATTTTGGAATAAAATTATTTTATCCCAAAATTGGGGGGCATGTGTTTATACTAGATTTTGGAAAGGAAAACATGGGAACTCGAAGCTTCCAAGAAAGCCGCACTATCTGAGGAATCGGCTAATTCAGATCGGCATTGGAATCGGCTGGTTTGGCTCTGCAATCAGAATCGGCTAATGAGTGTTGACGTCATCAGTACCGACTTAGGGCGGTATTGACTGAAGCAAAGAACGTGTTGGAGTCTGTAAAAAGGAAAGAGTAGAGTCCAAGTTATCTTTAATTTTGGGATGTTTTCTTTTGTTCTAAGTTTTGTAATAGGTCTTATTCAACTAGGACTCATGCTTAGGACTTGGGTATAAATATTATACCCGGCTATTGTAATGGGATATCGATACACAATCAATACAATCTTTCTGGCTTTTGCCATTGCATAGTACTGTAGATCTCGATGAGTTCTTCAATAAGCAGGGCTACATCGGTTGGGTCTGACCTCCGGTTTGTTTGTGAGTACCGTCACGACTTGTATCTTTATTCATACGACTGTATCATCTTGATCCCCACTGTGAGTTTTGATATAAGTTAGCTATTCGATTTGATTTATATCAAGTAAAGCTCAATCTTTATGACCTTGTTGGCATTTCTTAGCGCAATCACCAAGTGAGGAGGTTTTAAGTCCATCACCGGCGACGGCGCCAGAAATGCCTGTTGGTATTTCTTAACACCATTACTAAGATTGAGTTAATCTTAGCAACGCCACCAAGAAACACCAACTATGATAGTTCTTAATGATTACATGAATATCTGCAAGCGCACAGATCTATCATTGTAGCATTTCACCCGAAAGTATTCAGGGTATTGTTATTTATATTTTTCCAAAGGAGGGCAAGGTATAAGAGTGTAGCGTAGTTATAAACATGATTACATACTTGCATAGTGGACCATACTAAATGACAGGGGTAAAAATAGTATTTCATGGATAGTGGACACACATCTGGGCCAACCTCTAGGATAAAAGGGAAACAAAGAATAAAAGAATGTTCCTAAGCGGAGCTGACATGTTCTAATATAGCCGTGCAAAGAACCTGTAATGATCATACAAGTTACATGACTAGAGTTAGAACTAAATGTGAGATGGATAGGGAGATCTACTGGCACTAGTCTGCCAGCAAGCCAGGGAGACTTTAAGACTCCTACACAATTCCCAGATGTGGGGGATTACAAGGGATGGACAAGGCTGTCACCACCTGTCGCCTACCCCTCAACCATGGGATACCGTCATATACGAAGGTTCCTGTGTACCCGAGCACCATGCCCGTGTACAAAGAAACTACCCGTATCCCCTCGAGACTCCGACCATACGGATCGACAAGAAAGAATATGGGCAACCCCAAAGGAACGATGAACCGCCACCTCAACCCTAGCTCTACTTCGACTCATACACATCATATGAATGATTAAGCATAAAGTTCTACATGTCAAGATCATAGCATACAAACTATATACTAGTTCATATATTATGATTATAACACGAGAACTATAGTCTAGTTCATATGCATTGCTATATTGTAGGTACGAGAGCATGACTATGGAAGAACTCTTTATATTCATACCAAGTGTTGCTTTTCTTCCAAGGAGACAAGCTCTCCAAGTAGCTCTTCCTAGCTCCAAAGACTACTACTAAGAACTAAAAGAGTATAAGATGTGGTGTGAGGTGCTTGGCTCCAAATGAGGTGTGTGTTGTACATGAGATCTAGCCCTTCTTTTATAGTGGAGTGAGGATGGTTTGGCATGGGAAAATAGGAAACACCCGAGAACCACCTTAGCATGCCGCCATGCAACCGGTAGAGCAATGTGGGTCTGAGAGGCGCCACCGGGGGTGCGGGTGCACCCATGGTGTGGGCGTACCCTGGCTGGCCCTGCTGGCCACCACCTTGTTCTGATGGGCTACTGGCTAGGCCTAGGTTCCTCCCCCGGTGGTGTCCGACCCAGTTTTGGCGCGAAGGTGGGCTTTTGCTTGGTTCCTTATTGTAGAATCTGCATTACACTTTCTGGTTTTGCGCCTTTTGCTTATTTTCCACTTGTATTCAAATATTTGTCCTGCAAAACATGTTTTCTCCAATACAAGTGGAACTAGGTCAATAGTACATGCATATGTGTCAAAAGTATGTTTATTTCTCCTATTTTGGACTATAATTGGCGGCCGGATTTGGTCGTTAGTGACCGCCAATAAATCCCCCAAGCTTAACCTTTGCTCGTCTCGAGCAAATATCAACGTACTTGGTTGTTGATCAGGAGTTGCTACTATGCCGATACAATTCACAAGTGCCATGTCTATAACAAAATATTCTTCCACAATTCAAATAAGTTGGCATTCTTATCCACCCTTTACCTTGATCCCTGTGGGGCGTATAGCATTTCAAAGTTCTTGGACGGTTGCAAGATAGAACAGTTATAACAGAATCACCAATCATTCATTCCTCGATTAACCATCTATCCGAAGGTTTTATAAGTTTTGCAAAACAAATGTAAGTTCCTCAAATGATTCTCTCGATCGCTCAATGTGCATGAAACCTCACCAAAGGCATTTTGAAAATTTTCCTTCTTTTGATATCCTACCACTAAATGCTTTTGAGTGGAGTTTTAGGTAGGTATGAAAGTGGGGCATACTTGCATCACATATTTTGCTAAGTCAAAAACTGGACCTCAAGGAGATGCAAGTCATACACTTTGATCAAGACGCGCAAGTGTGTGGAATTTTTATAACTTTCTATTTCTAAATATTTTTGGTACTCCTTGAATCATGACTCTCTCTCTTTTTTGGATGAATGCCTTTATTTGAAAGTATGGGCAATTTCTTTCTTTATTTTTCTTTTCTTTTCTTCATGCTCTTTGGCATGTATTTTTTTCTTTCATGCCTTTTTGCATGGATATTTTTTCTTTCTTTTCTTTTTTAAGAATAGCCCATACTATTCTTTTTTGGCATATGAAAATTTTTGAGAGAGAGAGACACATGATAAACGAATGGAGTAATTATTTGGTGGATGGAAAAAGCATGTTTTTGCGTAACTCTCAGTGTAAGAGTCAACAATTTATTTGTGGGTGTATGTGTGTCTTGATCATGGGTGCATGATAAGAATCTCAACAAGGGTCACAACAATTTGACAAAGCTCAATGCAATAACAAGTAGCATATGACTAAGGTTTCAATTTGAATATTATGTCATATGGCCTTGGTAGGTATTCATAATCATTGAGGAACTTTTGATTTTTAGCATTTTTGAAAATAAAATCTTCGGATGTCAAGTTTCTCTTAGAACAAAGTCATAGTAAATTCTATTTGTACCATATCATATCTCGCAACAACTTAGAAAAGGAGCATGCATTTGCAACCCACCAGTTTTCAAGTTTTAGGATGAGACATTTTTAGCCAACAAACTTAAATCTTGGGGAATATTAAGTTATAACCTAGGTACAGATGAATTATAGATAGAGCAACTATTCATCATTTCAACTTAGGAGAAACTAAACATTCCTTAAACACATATGAGAGTGGAATTCATATTTTTGGTATTTTTATCATATTTAAGTAATATAAGTGATAAAAGATACATGTTACCTTTGTGGGGCCCTCCCCCAAGCTAGCTCCAGGCCTGATGCGTGGCATGTTGCTTGGTGACGACTCTGAGGTAAATTATTTTTATTATGTTTAACTCATTCATGTCTATACTCAGCAGTTTTTGGTATAGTGATCAAATATGTTTAATTTGATCAAGGTAGGCCAAATAATCTAAGCACCATGCTTAAATTAAAAAGCCTATGGAAGCACGATCGCGCAAGAACCATACCTAAACCCAAGCATACTTTGTATAGAACATGGAAGGATGAAAAAGTTTTATTTAAGTGGAAATATATGGAAGGATTAACTAATCTATATTATTATTTTTCTTTTAGTATATAGTTTTATTATATAGAGAGTTTAAGCAAATTGTAAATGATAACTTCCGATTTACCTTCGGTAAGGGCTCAATGTTTAAAGTCCAATGAGCAGGACTCCTTTCCCTTCATTTCTTGCTTGAGGATGGTACATCCGTGCCCAGGGGAGTAGACTCGGATGGTTACAGCTTCTTTGGTTTCCACACCATTTTGTTGGTTTTTGGTGGTTGACTTTGGAGCTACATGTTTTTGTTTCCACACCTTTTCCTTCTTTGGTGGTGTGGGAACAACCTTTGGAGTTTCTTCCTTGTTCTTCTTTGGCTTCTGCCTCTTTTTGTTTTCTTTATTTTTCTTGACAAGGCTGTCCACCAGTTGAGGCTGTATTTTGACCTCCCTTATGCCTTGTGGATTCAGCCCATACTTGATTTTGATCATGGAGCATTGCTCTTGTCTGGGTCAAAAGTTGAACTTTTCTTCTTTGCCATAGATGTTGAAGCGAATTTCTCTAGCTCCAACATCAATTTGTGCTCTTGCGGTGCTGAGGAATGGCCGTCTGTCGGCACAGAATTTTTGTCCCATGCCGAGGACACACGTAGCAAGCTGGAAGGGTCTACTCGATGGAGCTGTAGATCCGCCTAGCTTCAGCGCAGGGATGGTCGATCCTACGCACTCCTCCTAGGACGTGCCAGTCAATTTGACCCTATAATTGACAAGGAGAGAAAGCTTATCAGTAGTTAAGGGCAGAACTTGCTGGCGTTGCCAGACAGTCCTGAATGTGCGGCTCTGAGAGCCAATATGAAAGGAGATCGACTAAATAGTCGATTCCAGCATATTCATGAGAATAAATCGGTTAAAGCTCATTGGGTTGTATAAGAAGAATCGGTTATCATTCAAGATAAATGTCATTATTTGAGCAGATATTAATCAATGGTAATAAGATGTCAATAATGATTGGTTTATGCTGAGCCAATGATTACAAGCAACCGAACCCCTTTTTATATAAAGAAACAATTGAACACCATTTAACCGTTTAATAAAGATAAATCTAATGAACATGTTAGATCTCATCTATCGCTATGACCAGCGAGGCATGAGGTAGAATCATGTAGACCATAGAAATAATAATAGACTCGATGACCCTAACTCATTACTAATATCAGTGCGGCATGATGCAGAATCATGCAGGCCGTAATACAATAATAAGATCATGGGGCTAACACATCTTTCAACCAATCTTTACTTCAACGGTCTTGTGATGCGAACTGTTTGTGAAAGCACTCGATATCGGCTAAAACAGCCGATTCAGGCATAGCGCACAGTTAAAGTCATGCCTTATCCGGAATAGACCTACCGAATAACGATCCCCACTCCACGGTGCTAATAGTGGGGTGTGAGGTAGAATCACACATGCCATGATAACGGGCCATGGAACGGTTTTTGCTAGCCAATAAACCTACTCAAGACGCAACATGCTTTAACCGCACGCTATGCATAATCAAGATTGATGTAAAACAGCCGATAAAACATAACTCATCGTTTAATGTACAGATTAGATCAGTTTTAGATTAACAAACGATGGGCTAAACAGGATATAAGGCCGATCTAGATCAATCCGAATCGGGCAGAGTGATATTCCTGTAATTTTGATAAATAATGAAAGCAATAAGCAATATCGGTAACTTAATGAATCTACCAAAAATGACATTCTAAGGTAGAGCCGATAACTTGACCTTGATCTAGTTCATGCAGTGGGGGTCGACCAGATCGATGCAGCCATACTTGAACTACGCAAGAATCGATAACTAACTTATACTAGAGTCACAGTGGAGGTTGACCAGATCATTGCAGCCGTACGAACAGAGGTATAAGCCATGACGGTACTTACAACAAGCAGTAGAGGTTGAGCAGATCGATGCAGCCATACTTGCTGAAGAACTCACCGAGATCTACTCTACTCGTACTCCTAAGGGGTGGCCGGAGCCGAAAAAGTAAATGACTTGTATATTGGATTGATTGTTGTCCTTTACAATAGTCGGGGTTTGGTATTTATACCCGGAATCTAAACATGAATCCTACTCGAGCACGATTCGTTACAATTTTCCGGCATAAAAGAAAACATTCCTAATTTAAGATAACTTGGACCCTAATCTTTCCCTTTTTGTAGGGTCCATCATGTTTCGTCCTGGCACCGATCGTAGCCTTTGTCATTATCTACCAGCGCTGCCTGAAGAAAGTCGATTCCGGTGCTGCATTCGAATCAGCTAATTCTGATCTACACGCAATTGCTTCCTTGATGACATGATCTTAGGAGCTTTTAAGTCTCTGCAAGACTCCTTCCAAATTTTGGTGTAAACACATGCCCCCAATTTTGGGATAAAAGTAATTTTATTCCAAAATTATCATGTCTGTATCCCTGATTCGTCCGCAGTCACGGACAGAGAATCTTGATATGGGGTCTACTATTTGTCGCCGTCCGTAGCTCATGAGCCTATGCCTCAAAACTTTTACAAGAGCATCACTGCTTCACGGGCACTTGGATTCATTTTTCTGGGCTAGCTATAAAATGTTTATCCGACCCTGGTGAGAGCAACTCAACAATCTAGCCATGTTTTTCTTCCATCTACTTCCTCGAGTGCTTCTAGCTCCGTCGGACCCTCCATGGTCCATTCTTTTACTATGAAGATCTTGAGTGGTTAGAAGAATCCTTGTGCATAGGGTGATTGTCTCGCTCATTCTAGCGCCTTGTCGAGCAAGAGGATCAGCTACTACGCTAGAAGAAGTCTTGTGATATCACATGTGTCTTCTCACCATGCTCGTAGAGCTATTCTAGTGTTTGCAAGGGCTAAAATGTGTGGACACCTTCCCCTTGTTTGTTCCACCAAATGCCCACCAGGAAAGCCATAGGCTTCTTTCCCACAGTTTCCTAGCCACCAAGAATCAGCTGGGCATCTGTTGGGTGGCCTTTCCCCTTTTCCTGGCACAATTCTATCAATGGGCTGATGTGACTCGGTTCATGATGACCTTCGACCTTGTGGGAATCCAGACTCCCTTCAATCCAAAGAAGTCTTGGTGGGTCGGTCTTTGGTCAATGTAAATTCTTTGTATCCGCCCCATAATATTTTTGTAATTCAGGGAAGTAATAAGTCCAAATTTGTTATTTCTTCGTTATCTATCCCCTGAATTTCTAGAGTGTCGATCCGTTTCCGTTCCTGATTTCAGTTTTACACCCCCGACGAAGTCTATCTTCTTGCCTTCCCGGGCTATATATACGGGCCATGGCTCTGGATCGAAAAACCACCCGCTTCGTCTCAAACCTCCTACATCCTTAGTATAGTTTCTGGTTTTTCCATAGGCTTGAGATCATGGAGAACATCAATAGATTTGCTGCTGAGGCTCTTGATGGATTTGCATCATCGCGCTAGTGCATCCATAGTCAAGAGGGTGCACCTCGTGATGCTCCTATCATTTTAGAGCAGAGGGCTGACTCTGCTCAGCCTTTGGGGTCATCCTCAGCACCAATTTGTCGACAGCTTCCCCGCTATCTGAGGAGACCAAAGAGACAACGATGACTTGATCGCTTCCATTGACCAGACCAGCGAGAAACTTGCCGACTGCCTCGCTATTGTGGAGTTAGCTCTGGCCATAGTTCAGGGCCGATCACCCCCTGAGGCTAACCCGGTGCGAGAGAGGCTGGCCAAGGTTGAAGCCAGGATCGCTGGTAAGACATTTACTATAATTTTCTGTTTCTTCTTAACTTTTGCCTCCAATACCCTGATCACCTCTTCCTTAAATCCTTTAGATCTACCGGCTCAGCTAGAAAGCCTCCATTTAGCTGCGGACCATGTGGCGGGATTCATCAATGCTAGGGGCGCTGTTCCGGTAGTTCGCTTGTACGACATCCCAAACCGCATTAGAGAAGTTGCTCTTCATGGCGTTCGTCATGGCGCTACCATGGCACTGGCTGCTGCACAAGTTCACTCCGGCCATGATCTTCGGCTTCTTCCCCATGGAGCTCCAACCACTAGATACCCTGGAGATTATGAGCACCTGGTTGAGGATTTCTTCGACGCTGCTAAGCCTGTAGTCCTAACCTCCCAGGCCGATGATATAGTGAACAAAGTGTTTTCTGGTCTATAGCTTGTAATAAGTGACATCAAGCAAACAATTCCATCATCTCCAATGATTTTCCTTTTACTTCATGCACCACTTTGTCCGTGTTTGCCTCGCTCCTGCGGGCGACACGTATCGTATCGGCTTTTACCCTTCTGGGTTTATCTTCGCACTAGAAGCAATACCTTTCTGGTATCGGTTATTAGAACCGATAGTTGAGCAAATTGGCTATCAAGTATTACTCCAAACGTTAGGGTAATATTCCTTTAAATATTCCCTATTCGATTGCTCTACCGAATTCCTCTTCTCCTCCCAGTGTTTCAAAAATGTAAATATTACCAGGCGCACAACGTTTGATCCGATAAGGTTTCTCCCGATTAGGCAACCATACCGGTTATCTCGCTTTTGGCCATCAAGGGTAATCCATCCCCAGCTTTCTCTGGAGTCTCATTGCCATTAACCATCATAAGTACATCTTCGAGAGTATCCCTAGATCAGCCGAAGAAGTCAAACAGATTGTGGGAGCTGATGCTATTCGACTTAGAAATTTTGAGAGCGACCCATGACGTTCTAGACTTGAAATCTACATGTCAACGCGTACCTTGTGTAGAATCGATCATACTCTCTGTTATTTAATTATGCTTCTTTTTTTGGCTAAAGAGCCGATTTGATACAACCGATCCCAGACTTCTAATCCAATCAAGTCTAAAAACATGGCTTTTATTAAGAGAACCCTTCGATTTCCTACCTTCAGTTGCTCAACGCCGTATTCCCATAGGCATTAGTGAAGTGGCGCTTTGCCTTCCATTAATTGTGGTTGCCTTTTGCGCATCCTGGGGCGTCCGCCTCTTCGCTTTAGGTCTTCAAATACCAGCCGATGGCTTCGGCCTCAAACACATCTCCACTCGCAACTGTTCCTTTGCTCTTCTCCACCTGTTGAAATCCTATAGTGGTTTTCCTTCTACCTTTTGTAGATCCAATCATCCCTCTTGGCCGACGAAGACAACCGAGGCAAGCACGTGGCGGAGGAAATCCTAGAGGAGAACATGCTGTTGAACCAGCGTCTCCGACGCATGAGGTGAGATTGACAATTTTTGTTTATGATGATGAACATTTCTGACTCGTCTACAGGTTTGTTGTGAATGACAGCCTCCGTCCTCTTCCCAGGGCCAACAGGCCTTCTGATGCCGCATCTTCTGTGCCGGCTTCGTCGTTGGATTCTTTCGACTCCTACACTGGCGATGACGCCCGACGCTACCTTCATGAGTGGAGGATGGCTCAGAATCGTTATTCCGAGGTGACTTGAGAGAACGGCCAACTGGAGAATTGCCTCAGGGTCTCTAAGGCCACCCTTCACATGGCTGAGGAGGAGGCCAATGCCGTTTGAGCATGGCTGGCTGAGTTTGACGCCATGGTGGCGGGTAAGATAAATTCCAAAAATGCCTCATTCCGATTTCCATTATCTTTATCTTGATAATCTTTTGTTCCTGTGACTGTCAGCCCTGATGGTGCAGTTAGAGTCTCTCCAACTAGCGGCGAACATGGCCACAGACGCCGTCAATACGTAGGGTTCCCCTATCGATGCTCGTCTCCAAGACGTCCCAGTTCACATTTGGGAGATCGCCCTCTACGGCGTTCATCATGGTGCGGTAGTGGCACTGACCGCAGCACAAGTCCAAACTGGGTACAAGCTCCATGCCATGGAGACTGGTTTCCCAATGGGTGACAGCCCTGAGGAGCATGAGGACCTACTCGAAGAATTCATCATGGCAGCGGAGACCATAGTAGACATCACATCCGCTCAGTATGTGGTGAACAAGGTCTTTGATTAGTCTATACTTAGGGTAATCTGATGAACAAAGACTCCTGTTCTTTCATGTATACGCCTTAGTGCAATGCCCTTGTGTATGACTATTTTTTGCCTTTTGTTTTTGCTCTATAGGCGATACATATCGTATCGGCTTTCATTATCTTTGAAGATTTTTATTTTTTGAACTAGAGGCGATACCCTCCTGGTACCGGCTATTAGAGCAGAGAACGAATCGGCTATCAAGTGTTGATCAAATGTTAGGATAACACCCCGCAGAACTTTCATATCAAAGGTCAAACGATTAATCAACCCAGGTCAAGCGTCCTATTAAGCAAAACATAACTTCTTTAAGAAATCCATTAACTCTGAATCGCGCTTGCACTTTGACTCAGCATTCATATACGTCGGCCTAAATCCATCTCCAAGACTTGATGTTTATTTTTCCTTTAATCCGACGGCCGACGTGAAGTCGTAACTTTTCTACTAAAACAAACTCTCAGAGCCGATCGCTTGCATCGGCTATTGGCTTTCATTGCTGATCTTAATGAAGCCTTCTTCCCATGACTTGCCAGAAAAACATTCGAAGTCTCCTAGTTCCCAAAAGACTGGATCGGCTATTGTGATGCACACGGACTCATCAGCACGAACTAGTTCGACATCATCTCCATACCATTGAATCAAACACTGATGCATGGTCGATGGTATACAACAGTTCGCATGAATCCAATTGCGACCGAGGAGCAAACTGTATGACCCTTTTCCATCAATGACGAAGAATGTTGTGAGCAGAGTCTTGCATCTGATTGTTAGTTCAACGTTTATTGCCCCTGGGTCTTAGACGTATTACCTCCGAAGTCTTTAAGCATCATGTCAGTCTCCATCAGATCTTCTGGTCCTTTGCCAAGTTTACCAAAAGTAGGGTAAGGCATAAGATTGACAGAAGCACCTCCGTCCACCAACATCTTGTTCATCGGCTTCCCATCAACAAGACCTTTCATATATAAAGCTTTTAAGTGCTGATGTTTGACTGGTTTGTCAAATATTGCTTATTGTACAACCGTTAACTTGGCAACTATTTCCTCATACTCCGATTCATCGAAATCCAAATAAACTTCTTGATCTGCCGGAGCTCTGAATTCTGATGGCAATAGAAAAGCCATTTGGATATTAGCCAATGGTTGCTTTCTATCGGCTGTCTGCTTGGTACGCCGTACTTGAAGTTTACCGGATGCCTGAGCTTGTTCCATCTCTTTATTCCTTAGGAGTTGCACCCTTGTCTTATGGCTTCTTGTTAAACCTCCTGGACACCATTGGCCCTCCTGCCAAACATATTTTCTTTCGTTGCCTTTCTCTTCATGATCAGCACAGTCCTGGTCAACAACTCTTTTTCCAAGCCGATCATGAACACTTTTATTTTTTAAGCGCCGATCCATGTTATTATGATGATATGCATCTTGAGGATGGATAGACCGACGGCTAGTTTGAGACTACCTATATTCCCGATATTGATTGCTACATTCTGGACAGTCATGTCTGGTAAGCAACTTCAAACCTTCATTCCAGCAATGTCTGAAGAAAGGACAATTCCAATGTAATTCGGCTTGTTTCCTTTCATACCTCTCTTCTTTCAGTTGATGCTGGTACGCTTCATCCCTTAACCAACACTGATAATCCTTTTCTTTCTGCCGCTGCCACTTATTCAACAGAATCCAAGATGTAACCCGTGACTTTGTCGTCTCTGCTTTTGACGTCTCTCCCTGCTCGTATCGACTCTTTTGATCGGCACAATGTCTCCTAATCTCTCTATACTCGTCAGCCGATATTTGCATCTTGGGATCGACTGTTCTAGCTTCTTTTGACTTGGTTGATGTTAGAATCTTAGTTTTTCCTTTGAATAGTCCAGCATCAACCATGTTTTGATCTCCTGAGAAAGGATTATCGTCAACTTTCATTTTCCGAGACATATCAAATTTGAGCCCCCCCCTGCTGAATAGCCCTCTGTATATGCTGCCGGAAGATTCTGCATTCGTTGGTGGAATGAGAAGTAGCATTATGGAATTTATAGAACTTCTTATTCTTTAATTGATCAGGGGCAACATGACATAACCATCGGGCAACTTGATCTGCCCTTTCTCAAGTAAGAAATCGAAGAGCTTGTCTGATTTGGTGACATCAAGGTCATAGCTCTCCTCAACTCCTCTTCCCCAAGGATTTGGCACCATCACTGTCTTCTTGGCCCAATTCCACTCAGCTGCAACAACCTCTTCTTCTTCATCTTCATAGCCGTCATCGACTGAGTATGGATCATATGCTTAGGCTACTGTGGTACTCTTCTAGAACCAAGTATCTCTGCGCATACTCTGGAATTGGCTATTGAGCGCTGCTACTCATTGAGTCAATTGACCCAAGTTGTCAAATTCGTGTCCCAGCAACTTTTCTTTCCACATCGGCAACATTCCTTGAACAGCTAAAGCAGCTAGTTGATCATTGACCAAGTTTAAGGAGAAGCACAAGTTCCTGGTTTCTCAGAACCTCTGAAGAAATTCAGTGCCTGATTCATTAGTCTTCTATCTTATAGTTGTTAGATCGGTAATCTTCTTTTCTCTAGTCCTAGTGTAAAAATATGTATGAAACATCTTCTCCAGGTCAGCCCAATTGACAATGGAATTGACTGGCAATGATGAAAACCAAGTGAAGGCTGGCCCTGATAAGGACAGAGAGAAGAAATGAACTCGATGGGCATCCACAACTGATTTCCCCCCCAATTGTGTAAGATACCGACCAATATGTTCTATCGTGCTTGTACTGTCTTGGCCAGTGAACTTAGCGAATTCTGGGAGCCTATAATTTGTTGGAAGAGCGACCAAATCATACCATTCTAGATATGGGCATTTGTATGAAAAGGTCACCCCTTTTGGCTTCAGACCGAACTGATTCTTCTTCATCTCGGTCACCCTCAGCAGTAATTCATCACCTTGCGGATTTGGATTTCTTTGCACCTGCTGACCCATCTGTGGATTGAAATCTCGTGTGCCTTGGTATCCTAGGTTTGGCATCATGTGAAGGGTGTTATAATCTATGCCATAGTGATACCCTTGTGGAATCTCAATCTGCTGGGCCCTTTGCTAGCTTGCTGCTTGAAGTCTCTGATTATAGACATAAAGATCTATATCTCTACGGATCCTTTGAATTGATTGTGCTATTTTTTGAGCAAACGATGGTATGTGGCCTGATGTGCCAAAATTGATCACATGGTTCTGACTTTGCCTTGCCGGCTATTGCACATGCTGTACTGACAGTCTAGGATTGTACTGTATCTGATTTATAGTAGTTCCTTGAGCCTATTCAGATGAACCCTGCACTATCTGGACATCACCATTACCAGCTGGTGCTGCTTCTTGATGGCCGGTACTGACTTAATTAGTCCCTTGGGTCGATAGATCTGGAATGTTGTAATAAGCCGGTCCGCCTTGACCAATTGGAAATCCATGAATCACCTGTCTCATGGCATTGTGGAATATGTCCATGAAAGTTCATTATGGCTTGATATGGCATCACGAATAGATTTGTCTACAACTTCCTTCAAGAAATGCCTGTCTTCAACTTCAATCGTATTTGTCTGCCCGTGTAATAGAACTCTTGGTAGTAGAAATTTTTGAACAATTGTGTTGTCACGTGTTTTGGTGTAGGACAACAAACACTTGATCTGAAACTCTTCTATAGCTTTGCTGATGATACCCTTATCCCCATCAGGTAGATCTTCATAACGCAGCATAAAGATGTCGTTGTTGTTGTGAACCGCCATGACGATTGTGGTGTCCCACCGGGCGTGCTAGAAACATGTGTCGACATAGAATTTTTGTCCCATGCTGAGGACACACGTAGCAAGCCGAAAGGGTCTGCTCGATGGAGTTGTAGATCTACCTAGCTTCAGCGCAGGGATGGTCAATCCTACGCACTCCTCCCGAGACATGCCGGTCAATTTGACCCTATAATTGACAAGGAGAGAAAGCTTATCAGTAATTAAGGGTGGAACTTGCCGGTGTTGCCAGACAGTCCCGAATGTGCGGCTCTAAGAGCCGATATGAACGGAGATCAACTAAATAGTCGATTCTAGCATATTCATGAGAATAAATTGGTTAAAGCTCATTAGGTTGTATAAGAAGAATAAGTTATCATTCAAGATAAATGTCGTTATTTGAGCAGATATTAATCAATGGCAATAAGATGTCAACAATGATTGGTTTATGCTGAGCCAATGATTACAAGCAACCAAACCCCTTTTTATATAAAGAAACAATTCAACACCATTTAACCGTTTAATAAAGATAAATCTAATGAACATGTTAGATCTCATATATCGCTATGACCAGTGGGGCATGAGGCAGAATCATGCAGGCCATAGAAATAACAATAGACTCGACGACCCTAACTCATTACTAATATTAGTGGGGCATGAGGCAAAATCATGTAGGCCGTAATATAATAATAAGATCATGGGGCTAACACATCTTTCAACCTATCTTTACTTCAATGGTCTCGTGATGCGAACTGTTCGTGAAAGCACTCGATATCGGCTAAAACAACCGATTCAGGCAAAGCGCACAGTTAAAGTCATGCCTTATCCAGAATAGACCTACCGAATAATGATCCCCACTCCACGGTGCTAATAGTGGGGTGTGAGGCAGAATCACATAGGCCATGATAACGGGCCATGGAATGGTTTTCGCTAGCCAATAAATCTACTCAAGACGCAACATGCTTTAACCGCACGCTAAGCATGATCAAGATTGATGTAAAATAGCCGATAAAACGTAACTCATCGTTTAATGTACAAATTAGATCAGTTTTAGATTAACAAACGATGGGCTAAACATGATATAAGGCCAATCTAGATCAATCCCAATCAGGCAGAGTGATATTGCTGTAATTTAGATAAATAATGAAAGCAATAAGCAATATCGATAACTTAATGAATCTACCAAAGACTGTCATTCTAAGGTAGAGCCGATAACTTGACCTTGATCAAGTTCATGCAGTGGGGGTCGACCAGATCGATGCAGCCATACTTGCACTAGGCAAGAATCGATAACTAACTTATACTAGAGTCACAGTGGAGGCCGACCGGATCGATGCAGCTGTACGAATAGAGGTATAAGCCATGACGATACTTACAACAAGCAGTGGAGGTCGACCGAATCGATGCAGCCGTACTTGTTGAAGAACTCGCCGAGATCTACTCTACTCCTACTCCTAAGGGGTGGCCGGAGCCAAAAAGTAAATGACTTGTATATTGGATTGATTGTTGTCCTTTACAATAGCCGAGGTTTGGTATTTATACCCGGAGTCTAAACATGAATCCTACTCGAGCAAGATTCGTTACAATTTTCTGGCATAAAAGAAAACATTCCTAATTTAAGATAACTTGAACCCTAATCTTTCCCCTTTTGTAGAGTCCATCATGTTTCGTCCTGGCGCCGATCGTAGCCTTTGTCATTATCTGCCAGCGCTGCCTGAAGAAAGCCAATTCTGGTGCTACATTCGAATCAACTAGTTCTGATATGCACGCAATTGCTTCCTTGATGACATGATCTTAGGAGCTTTTAAGTCCGCCCAAGGATGAGGGACAACTCCTTTGTTGTTTCCATGTCCAATAGCACAAAGTCAACTGGGACGAAGTAACCTTGGATTTTTATCGGGATGTCTTCGGCAGTCCTAGTTGGATAGCGAACTGTGGAGTCTGCCAGTTGGAGCATCATTGGCATTGGCGCTAAATGTGTGAAGTTCAACTTGTCAAAGATGACCTTGGGCATAATGCTTATGCTTGCCCCAAGGTCGCACGAGGCATGATCAAACTGCTGGGTGCTGATGGAGCATGTGATAGTGGGGCACCCAGGGTCTTTCTTCTTTTTAGGAAGGCAGTTGAGTATAGTAGCGCTACACTCTTCCGTTAGCTTTATGACCTCCGTGGATGGCAAAGGTCATTTGTTGTTGATGATGTCTTTGATGTATTTTGCGTAGGAAGGTACATGTAAGACGTCCATCAATGGTACGCTCACACGTATCTTCTCTATCATTTCCACAAAGCAAGCGAATTGCTCATCCATGGCCTACTTTCTTTTCCTTATAGGAAACGACAAATAGCTTGTATCGGCAAAGTCTTGTGGTGTCGTTTCCTCATCTTCTTGTTGGTCTTTTTGTGTTTTTGTTGATGGTGAGGGTTTGTCCTCCTGTTGCCTTTGAGCTTTTCCTGCTTTATGGTTAGGATTTGGTGGATCCTGAGTGGACTTACCACCCCTCATGGTCATTGCGTTAACTTTTTCAAGAGAATTCTTAGGTTGCCCCGGGATCTTCCCTTCATTATTAATAGGAATAGCGGCAGCAACAATTTGCCAGGGAGACTTTAAGACTCCTACACAATACGTAGACGTGGGGGATTACATGGAATGGATAGGGCTATCACCACCTACCGCCTACCCCTCAACCGTGGGATACTATCATATCCGAAGGTTCCCGTGTACCCGAGCACCACGCCCGTGTACAAAGAAACTACCCATATCCCCCCGAGACTCTGACCCTATGGATCAACAAGCAAGAATATGGGTAAACCCGAAGGAACGACGAACCACCACCTCAACCCTAGATCTACTTCTACTCATACAAATCATATGAATGATTAAGCATAAAGTTCTACATGTCAAGATCATAGCATACAAACTATATACTAGTTCATATATTATGATTATAACATGAAAACTATAGTCTAATTCATATGCATTGCTATATTGTAAGTATGAGAGCATGACTATGGAAGAACTCTTTATATTCATACCAAGTGTTGCTTTTCTTCCAAGGAGACAAGCTCGCCAAGTAGCTCTTGCTAGCTCCAAAGACTACTACTAAGAACTAAAAGTGTATAAGATGTGGTGTGAGGTGATCGGCTCCAAATGAGGTGTGTGTTGAACATGAGCTCTAGCCCTTCTTTATAGTGGAGTGAGGGCAGTTTGGCGTGGGAAAAATAGGAAACACCTGGGAACCGCCTTAGCATGCCACCATGCAACCGCCGAAGCAACGTGGGCCTGAGAGGAGGCACCAGGGGTGCGGGCCCACCCAGGGTGTGGGCCCACCTAGGGTGCGGGCGCACCCTGGCTAGTCCCGCTGGCCACCACCTTGCTCTGGTGGGCTGCTGGCTGGGCCTGGGTTCCTCCCCGGTGGTGTCCGGCCCAGTTTTGGCATGAAGGTGGGCTTTTGCTTGGTTCCTTGTTGTAGAATCTACATTACTCTTTCTGGTTTGCGTCTTTTGCTTAGTTTCCACTTGTATTCAAATATTTGTCCTACAAAACATGTTTTCTCCAATACAAGTGGAACTAGGTCATTAGTACATGCATATGTGTCAAAAGTATGTTTATTTCTCCTATTTTGGACTATAATTGGCGATCGGATTTGGTCGTTAGTGACAGCCAACAGACCTCATTGCTTGGTTTAGATCAAATCACCAGTTATCGAATCTATTAGAAACTAGTAAGGCTTCCTTGCTGTTTTTTGATAGATTCACCAGTTGTCAGTTTTGCTATAATTGATATTTTTATTAATTATAGCAATATCACCAATTTACCTGATCAAGATTAAGATAGATCGGCATCATATCATACTAAAATTATCATCTTTGGATTATGTCATGCTTGAACTCTATTTTGATGATGGTTTCTGCTAGATCGGCTATTCTATCTTGATCCTGATCAAACATGGAATGCTTTCAAAGCCATGTTTGACTTTAAGTAGATTCATTAGCTAATAAAATCTGATTTATCGTTATTACTATAGCTATATCGCTTTGATCCTCACTGGTAGTACTTTAGATCTGGGTTTATTAATTGATAAATCTTTTTATGGTCAAATATGACACTTTGATCACTTACCATGCCTGCATCGGCTATTTAGCTGATTGCCTGTACCTTCACGCTTATAGTATGCTTCTATGATTCTATTGAAATATAAATAGATCTATCGACTTTTTAGCTTTAATCTATTGTCTTTATCATAGATGTATCATTTCAATCCTCACTGATAATGATAATAGGCTGGAATTGATTCGTTTATAGATCTATTTGTATTAAATAGTCGACTGCTTGCACACTATATCTTTGATTTATCCGCATCGGCTATTTTGCTCACAACGTTCGTATATATCGATAGCTGATAGAACCTAGAATTGGCTATTTAGCCGAATGTTCGTATTCATGCTCTATCTTTATTGATGTTATCAGTTGTTTTATTTTTATTATTTACATCTGATAAATAGCCGATGATGCTCGTTTTCAATGCATAGTAACATTCTCATGCAGGATATCGACTCTTTAGTCGATAGCCTTTATTCACTGGCCTTTGGCAACATATTTTGGAACTGTGGAGTAACACCGATATGTTTAGCCTTAAATTACTGATTATTTTTCTCTCCTTGTCAATTATTGGGTCCAATTGACAGACACACTGACGGTGTCAAAATCGATTCGTCCTGCATTTGAAGCCAAGTAGATTTGCTAATCTCCAGGCTTTTGAGTGTGTTGCTCGCATTGATCCACATTTTTGTGTCAACAGCCGTCTCTTCTGATGGGAGTCCTCCCTGTAGCTACGATGAGGAGGGCTTCGAGGAGGAGGAGGAGGACAATGATGACAAGTCTCCTCCCAAGCGACTGAGGTGACCATGATCCTCTCTCTGGATGAGAGGATCTAGTTTAGATTGAATAGGTTCAATACTTTAGGTCTACTAATTATGCTTCAGGATGAGTGCAATCTTATACTCGGTCCAAAATGTATCTATCTTTTCTAATGATGAAGAAATTTTGTAGTCTGAGCAATGAATCTTTGGTAATGAAGTAATGAAGCTACTATATCCTATTCGACAAAAAAACTATCATGTACTTAGTTGTTCAACCGCTGAGAATCGCCGTATTATACGGATGTGTTAGCATGACAATTGTTAGATTGATATGGACACTGTGTAACTTATCCCATGTCGTCCGATATCCCGGCTGATCAAATTTGGACCATGCGCTTTGCAAAAAACCTAGAATCGCTCGGGCCATTCCCCAACTCGCCTCAGCCCCTGTCGGTGCCTTAGCGGTGGTTCGACCAACTAAAAAACCTCACTGCGAAGCGCTTAGTTCTCCCCACCTGTTGCTTCATCTTCATTCTGACTGGTCACCTGTAGTACATCGGTTGCCCTGCATCATGCACCTTGCATTGTTGCTCTAGACAACGCCCGATGAAGGTTAGATGGATTCGGTCACCCCCTGTTTGCATTTGGTTCCAATTGGTTTTTGGTTGTGTATTAGTTTTGTTCATATTAGGAATTTCTTCATTGTAACAGATGTCTAACTTTGGAAGAAGCCATTACCATGCGAGCAGCCTTGCCTTTTGGTAGCTAGGGGTGGCACCAGGAGCCCAGCATAGGCTATTTGCTACTTGGGGACAACGTATTCACTAAGAGCAACGGTTGATTATTGAAGCTGCTATTCGTCACCTTCTCGGACCACAAAATTTCACAAAAATCATTGAAGACACTGTTTGTGGAGACATTTTTGTGCTTTGCAGGACTGCACATGAAGTGTCCATGCTTCATAAAAACAATGTGGACGTGGACAGAGATGCTATCATTTTCGCTATGGTTCACTACCTCTGGGTTTTAGGACCACATCAACCAATTGAGTACCTTAGCACTGCAGATGCCTCCCACATTAGCTCTTAGAATTTAGGAAACTTTTATGTTAATGAAGTTTATATGTACTCCCACCATGTACTGAAGTCTCTCGGCGCGGTTAGTATGTATGAGTATTGCATAATCGTTGAACTATTATTCTTGTTGAACTGTTAATTGAATGTGTCCCTCAGTCGACTTTATATGTCTTGGTCTTGATTGTGGTCCACGTGTACACCTCTATGTAAGCACAAAAGATCCAAAATATTCCTTCTTCTATAGGCGGATAGTACCCTGAACCGCCTGTGATACAACATGTCATCTTGGCAGGAGTGCGAGAGTTTTCCAGGATGTATTGGTGGGAAGTCGGGAAGGTGCATAAAGCGAAGACGAAAGATCTGAGCCAACCTCATGACTCAGAGTGCGCAACACATTCAACCCAGACTGCTCAATGGCTAGATCTAGCTCTAACTCATCGCAGTGCTCGCCACCATTCCTGGGCGGCATCGCGAGAAGAATATTGGCTTCCAGCAAAGGAGGCTACAATGGGAGGGGGCCGCCCATCTGGTACGGTGACCATCCCTATGCATACCAGCCACCACTTTTGTGTTGCTGCAGCTTGAAGACGCCTCGTTGGATTTTGTGGAGTGTTAGAAACCCAGGACGTCGGTACCACAGATGCTGCAGGACAAATGTAGCTCGATTTCTTTCTTGTTCATTCAGTTTTCGCAATGCAAAAGCTGAAATCATGTTGTACTGATGGTAATTTGGTTTTTTCATAGTTCGACTTAGGTTGTGGGTTCTATCAGTGGTACGATCCCCCATATGGAACATATTTGAAGACTTTGCTTCTTGATTTATGTAACAAGATTTCGGAGCTTAAGGCAGAGGACAATGTTAGAACAAATAAAGATCTGTAGGAGGTGGAAGAGATGCCACAGATTGAAGAAATGGCGAGGGTCCCAATGAAGATGAATGAAGATTTCTTACCTTTGGGAAAGAAATGTGCTTGTTGTTCTTCTTTCACCTATTTTATACTTACCTTAGTTCTTTACATGTTCATTGGCAAGTTGCTTAGTTCAACGCAGTAGACTCAAGTATCAATTGATGTGTCGGACTAAAATCTATCACTTTTATACAACTATTGTTGAACTAAATGCAAGGTGATTAACCAGGTGTTCAATTTATTGAACTATAAATGCAAGTAGATCCAAGTATCAATTGATGTGTCGGAGGCATCCTACTTCCCTAGACACTAGGCCCTGGTACAGGGGCAACCAATTTATTGAACTGTATATACACTCCTATGGTCCTACCACACCTCCTCCCATCCATTCCCCACTCTGCTCCCTTGCTCTGCTTCACCCTGCTATCGACGGACAGAAGGCAACCTCTCTCGTGCTCTTAGCTTAATCACCTCCTTCCTCGCTGGCGCACAAATCTTTAGCCCCCGGTCGTCGCTTCTCTACTCCATCCAGATCTAAGGTAACTTCACACGATTCCATCTTCTTTTGTAGCAAATCGTACCTTTATGGATCTGGACCCAAACCTAGCTACAATATTTTTCTTCGATGTGCAGATGAAAATGCATTTTCTCGTTTTGGAGTTTCTAACCTTTTATCTCCGTGGAGTACAGCTTGTGAGCCTTATTGTCCTTAGTATTGGTTCACCTAGTCAGTGCTTTGTGGACAAAGACGATGAGCAAGATGAAAGTGTACCAATGGATGTGGACAGGGTTGTGGTGGTGAATGCTTGGGATGACATGGAGATTGACAATGATCCCATGAAGGTGGACTAGGATCTACAGGATCTTATGGAGATTCACAATGATCCAATGGAGGTTGGCTAGGATCTGCATGGAGAATGATTAATTATGCAACTAATGATGTACATATGAACACATTTTAGCTTTTGCATAGTGTCGGCCTAATTTTTATGTTTACAACAAATTAGTATCTAAATTTTGGCTTTCGGCATGCTTGTTAGCTTGGTAGTGTTGGCCCACTTATTCGGTATGAATGTATGGAACTCAAGTTGGATTCCTTTGAATCTGAGTACTGGCATTGTACTTTCTTTCAATGTTCGTGCTCCTTTGGAACAAAGAATTCATGAAGGAACAAAGGATTGGCCATTAGAGACTTTGCTGCGTTTTCAATTCCTATTGGATTGCAAGTGACATGCAACTCCAATCCTATATGTTTTGCTATTCTTGTTGATAGTGCCATACACTCGGGTACCCCGACCACGGGATCTATCGAGTACAGAGTCCAGATCAAAGAAGACCCGATGGCCCCCGATGCCCTATTCAAGGAAGGATATCCCAGGATTGCACCAAAACTCCAATTGGGGCATGACTTCTTAGCTTGTAGGGCAAGTTGATCCTGGATATAAATAGCTTGGTAGACCCCTAGTTGTGATCATCGAATCTCTCATAGGCATAACCACATTGTACTTGTGATCTTGCCGAATACAGAATGCAAAGCAGTAGCAACTTGACGTAAGGCTTTTACTCGCTTCCCGAGGGCCCGAACCAGTATAAATCTTGTCTCCATCTATGATTGATCTTTGCACCAAGCTGGGTTCCCCAAGAACCAAATATCTGCTAGTCTAAAACACCGACAGAGGCACACCAGGTAGGGAGATTCCGCATGAAGATTGATCATGCCGATCATCAATGGAGTTTGGTACTCAGACCTGACAGCCTCTGACGCCGCTGTCTTGCCGAGCTCCAACAAATATGAGATTATTGGTGACTTCCGCTCGCTCTCTCAAATCTGTTCACCATCCCTCTGCGTGCCATTAACCATCCACTTTAGTAGTTTGGTTTTCGAGCACCTAGGAGATCTAAACTTCAGGATAACTAGGGTCAAATATCCCTATCTAAGCTGTACTACTCGGGAAGAACTCACCCTATAGGTCCAGCCATCCGATCAAGATCCGATCAACCAAGCCAATAAACCTGACCCTGATTACCAGGGTTCTGGGGATATGGCAACTCGGTGCCAAGAGATCGCTGATGATGAATCCTCAATACCTCTGCATCTCGATAAAGCACTGGAAACCATGCAATTCATTAAGATAGCAAAGCCAAGATTCTACCAAGAGAAGGGTAGTGGAGGATGGAAAGATGAATCCTTGCCCGACAAGAAAGGCGATCCTAGGCGCCCCATCATATCCATCATGATCGGACCCCACGAGTTTGACAACGTTGTCTATGACCTTGGTGCAAGCATAAACGTTATACCTAAAGCTATCTACGATAACGTATTGCAATTTAGGCCTCTGTTACGCACCAATATGTGCATAAGGTTTGCAGATTGATCAACTGGTCGCATAGAAGGAATTGTAGATGATATATGTGTATGAGTTGGATGCTCCTATGTGCCAGCAGATTTAGTGATATTGGACACCGAGCGTGGCCTAGGGGCACCCATTATCTTAGGTCATCCCTTCTTGCACACCGCGAAAGCAACAATCTATGTTGGGACTTCCAACATCTGTTTTCACATCAAAGACAGAAAAAGAGAGACTTTCTTTCAAGTCTTGCAAACCACCGTCCAGCAACATGACGCGGCCTCGACCTTTAGCTCATAAAAAAAGGGAACGGTCTCGAGGCCGACAAACCCCATAAATGATAGGAGCCGCTAGGGACCGAACGGCGCCCGAGCTCTACCAACACCTTTCGTCAATAACAAGCTTATTAAGGAGGGCAAGTTGAAAGCCACCGATGCCACTCCTCGATAGAAGGAGGCCACAGAACAAAACAAAGACTGATAAGACAACCAACATCAGGATGGATTTAGGGGTGTAATCATGCACAACCTAGGTCTTTCGGCTGGCGCCCGACCAGTTTGACATCGTGACGTCGCCACACCCCAGAGAAGCGAACAACCATACGAGACAAGATCAACCAACCCTCGAAAGCCAGTTTCGTACAAGGAGTCCCTTCTCCGGGGTGGATGTTGGCGGTCCTTGATGACCAAATCCGACCGCCAATTAAGACATAAAAAGAGGAGAAATTGGCAAACTTAAAACACATATGCATTTGCTATTAACCAAGTTCCACATGTATTTGGAGAACATTATTTTGCAGGTCACACACCCAAATACATGGAAGATTTCACTGAAAGGCGCTTTCCGATGCTGATTTGCGCAAAGGAACAAGGGAGACGCATATCAAATCAACTCAAACTAGGCAAAGCACCACCGAGGGCTGATCCAAGTCCTGCCCAGAGCCTGCCACGCGAAGGCGGTGGCGAGGTGGCATGGTCAAGGGGCGGCCAACACTAGGGGGCGAGCGACCCCCTGTCGGTGCTCCTCAGCCATGCCTTGCTCTGGCGGTGGCATGCTTCCATGCAGAGGTGGTGCAGCTCGTGCTTCGCACCAAAAATAGCTCCAAGCACCACCTTGAGCCCTGTATAAATAGAAGGGTACCCCCCCTCTACAAGACACAACACACAAGGAAAAAGAGCACTCCACCTTAGAGCTTCACTCCAAGGGCTCAGGCCCTAGATAGCTAGTAGAGTAGTAAGGGAGAGATGTGAAGGAGAGCTCGGGGAAGTGCCGGACTTGTCGGTGTCTCCCCAACTTGTACCTCGACGAGCATCTTTACTTCAATGGGTTCTCCTGCTAAGTGAGTGTTGGTGATTCTTTTGGATACAAGTCATTTGATTAGTTCATCTTTATTCATACTTGTTTGCGGGATCGTCGTTCGCCCTTTTGGTGAACGCTCTAGTAGAAGGCCCGGATAGAGACAGATAACCCTTGTATACACACTAGAGTAGTAGTCGATAGCGTAGACGTGGTGTCTAGGCTAGAGGCTACCTTCATTTGCCTCTCACTCCACGGTTGAGGGGTAGACGGCAGGTGGTGACAGCCCTATCCGTCCCTCGTAATCCCCATGTCTGGGTATGACATAGAGCTATAGGCTGGCAACGCTTGGCAGACCAGGTGTTCTCTAGTACCCGAAGTGAGCGAGTAAGAGTAGAGTTGATCTATTCATAGACCCTATAACCATAGGAATCCATCTCAACCTTTACCAACTCTACCCTTGTGTTGTCCTTAGATGAACTAACTAGAAGAATACCTCCGTTCCCTGTCGAAAATACGATACTCTAAATACATCATGGTGAAATGCTACAATGGTAATTACGTGCGCTTGCGGATTATTTATGTATGCGTTAAGAAATACCAACAGTGGTCAACTAGTCCCATCATGGTAAGGAAGCCCAATGAAACATGACGGATACATGTGCACAACACCGACTCGAATAAAGCACGCCACAAGGATGAACATCCCTTTCCAAGGATTAATCAAGTTGTAGATTGAACCTCTGATTGTGTATTGCTATATTTTCTAGATGCCTATTCGAGGTATCACCAGATTAGCATATGCAGCAACGATGAGGAAAAAGTATTAATTTGTATCTTCCATTTTGTGTGTATTATTAAAATGCCTTTTTTGGCTTAGAATGAGTCGGTTGTGTATCTTAAAGTGTGCTCTTATTGTTCTCAAAAGCCAGATTGGCCACAACTTTGAAACACACATGTATCATCTAAAGGCTTGTGTCAATTTGCGTGAGACCAGAGTAGTGCTAAAATCCTGATAAAGACATTTTTTGATATCCCTTCGGGTAAGCTCATCGGGTGTTGGGTGTCTCATTGGGACAATAAAGCTAACTCGAGGACGGTTGGGACAAAGGTCTCCAATGGTCCCCTCTACGAAGGCCTTTTCTTTATCGACTTTTGCCACCAACCTGGAGTGGTTGTCTTCATTGAGGTTTACCATCAACAGAGTATCCTGAGCCAGACGTGCCGCCCCTTGACAACAACTGCGTCAAAGATCTTCTCGGATCAGCTATGTCGTTTCTAAAACTATTTTTATTATGTTATTTTTTTGCTCTAGCTCCCCATTAAGTGGGCCCACACCTTAGCATAAAATTGGGGATTACCACACATAACCACACCCTGGTGCATACCTTCTTTCTCTCTATGATTTAACTACCTGTATGATATGTCTATGTGTAAAGCTTTGCTAGTAAACCACAACCTACACCAGGCCTATACAGGTTCTTGCCATCGTATGGTCAGTATTTTTACACATGGGGGGTATGGTCAAATGAACAAAGTGCAGAACACAAAGGGAAAACAATATCAAAGAGGGAAGGCAACAGTTTTTAAAACTGCATTAAGTATTTTCTATGATCTATGTCCCAAAGCACTTGATCGTAAGAGATTCCATTGTGTTCAACAAAGCACTTAATCTCGAAGCGAGTCCAAAGTGCGTCGAAGTACCATTATGTGAGGGTCCATTGTGCTCGACGGAGTACTCGACCTCAAGTGATCAAAGTACTCGATAACATCGAAGTACCATTATGCGAGGGTCCATTGTGCTCGACGAAGTACTCGACCTCAAGTGATGAAAGTACTCGGCAATGTCAAAGTGCCAGCATAAGAGGGTCCATTGTACTTGATGAAGTACTTGACCTCAAGTGATCAAGGCACTCATTAAATATTTTCAAAAATACTGTCACGAGAGGGTCAATTCCGCTTTTCGGAGTGTTTGACCTCAACTGATCAAAGTATTATTCAGCAATCATGAGATACTGTCATAAGATGGGACCCACGATGCGCGCCTAGCATGCAGTTCCAATTGTGCAGAGTACTCTTTCTATTATTATAAAACCCGAGTACGATGCTCGGGGGCTTCTGTGGACCCTAAAATTTTATCTACTATGTCTATACTCTTTATCTGAACAAGTTTACCTGTTAAAATAAAGAGTCGGGGGCTATCATACAAGCATTCACCAGTCCAAAATTTTCCCGATCATGCCAGGCCAAACATATGCAACCGCTAGGACACACAGTACAGGAGACCGCCCGGATCTCGGCTACTCTAATCCTATGACCCGCATGCAAAATGAAATGGGCCACGCAAGAAGGATAATTATAGACAAGTCAAAGTTATCGCCTCCAACAAAATACAAGTACTCATAACGGATCTAGTTCCAAAGGGCAGGGCAAATGTTTAATCATGCCATTATAGGACCAACAAGGGAAGGGTAAAAGTTTTTACTCATCTTCATCATCATCAACTGAGAAACTGAGTTTGTCAACAAATGCTTTGACAGTCGGCTGGATTTCCCCGAGCAGCTTCTTAGCATCATCCTCGCTTCCACGAGTATAGCCTTGCAATATCCGGCTAACATCGAGATCAGGGATGCGGTTCTTGAGGGTGCCAATCGCTTGTCCAATAGCAGTAACGGCTCCTTCGGTCAACTCTCCCTCTACATCCGCTCGGCGCTGTTCATCAAATGCGAGTGTCTTCTGGAGATCATCGACTTGGCGCTCTAGGGCCGCTTTCTCTCTCTTGAGTAGCTCGGTGTACCTGCGTTGGTCTTCAAACAAGGGAAAACCAGGAGGTAAAGCCTGAATAGCGGTGAGTAGATTTATACAATGTTACAACTATTTACCTACAATCACTACTGGAAACCAGCACTTTGCCGAGTGCCTGCGGCACTCGGCAAAGCTCGAAATATACTCGGCAAAGGCTTTGCCGAGTGCCGTACTCGGCAAAGGGTCCTCGGCAAAAAATTAATCGGCACGAAGCATTTGCCGAGTGCTTTTTGTCGGGCACTCGGCAAAGCCTTTGCCGAGTGCCGGAAAAACACTCGGCAAAATGAAATTCGAAAAACCCAAAAATAATAGCAAATTTTTTTTTCAGGGGAGGCTGCCACCGGCCATCGAAGGCGCTGCATTTTTTGCGCAAAATTCGCGGCTAACGCAGCCGGCAGGATTCAAACTCACGACCTCTCCCTCGCATGTCTGCTGCTCTACCACTGCACTACATTGTCACTTGTGTCTAGATTCCATTATCTATCCTCATATATTATACTAAACCGAGAGTAAATTGCTTGTTTGAGGCCCTAAACGAATTCAAATCAAAAAGTGGTCAACTACAAAGTTTCATAACTTTTCGAGATCTACAGTTTTCATTTAGGAAGTTTTTCCATCCGAGGTCGTTTGAAAAATTCGAATTTCAAATTTGAGAGATTCAAACGTAGTTTTGCATGATAAGATAATTTCAAATCAAACAGTTGTCAACTACATAGTTTCATAACTTTTGGAGATCTACAATTTTCATTTAGGAAGTTTTTGCATCTGAGGTCTTTTGAAAAAATCAAATTTTAAAATTTTTAAATTCAAACGTCGTTTTTGCATGACAAGATGATTTCAAATCAAAATGTTGCCAACTACAAAATTTCATAACTTCTCAAGATCTACAAAGTTTATTTTGATCATTTATTCATCTGACATAATGGTAGTAACATTGTTCACAAATCTTATATATCTCTTTTCTACTTTTATGAAACTAATATGAGAGATATGAGAGAGAGGTAGATTTTATGAACAACGTTATTGTCGCTTTGTCAAATGAAGAAATAACCAAAATAAACTTTATAGATCTTGAGAAGTTATACAACTTTGTAGTTGAAAAGTTTTTCATTTGAATTCATTTAGGGCCTCAAAAATTGCTTTAAAAATGATTTGCCGAGGGCAAAAAAAAAAATGCACACGACAAAATGCCTTTTTGCAAGTGCAAAAAAAGACGCATTTTGCCGAGTGCAAAAAAATGGCACTCGGCAAAATGCCTCTTTGCCGAGTGCCAAAAAAAGACACTCGGCAGAGACGCATTTTGCCGAGTGCCAGAAAAAAGGCACTCGACAAAGACGCATTTTGCCGAGTGCCGAAAAATGGCACTCGGCAAAATACATCTTTGCCGAGTGCCGAAAAAAACACTTGGCAAAGCCGTCTTTGTCGAGTGCCCGATAAAATACACTCGGCAAAGCTTCCGGTACTCGGCAAAGTGCCGATTTCCAGTAGTGAATAATCGTGAGGAGAATGTTTACTTCTTCCCTCAGCCGAGATGTTTCCACACCTGACTGCTTGGCCTGGTCACTAGCTTCCTTCCACAAGCTTTGACAGACTTGCAGTTCATGGATTATGGCATCCATATGGAAAGGGTCTTTCTCTGGTAGCATCGCCTCAGCTCCTTGGGCCTTGACATCAGTTGAAAGAGCTAGGTTTTGTGGTTCAAGGACCTAGCCAGATTTAGACTCACCAGCAATCACCCCACTTGGGATTTTGGGGCTTTTAGCTGCCCTATGGTAGAAATGGATGCATCAAGAGGATACTTGGGGAGAGAAGGAACTCAAATAGTGAAGCAACAACTCACTGGTAAATGTGGACTAAGCATTTCAGCTTTTCCCCCTTCGGCCTATCGGTTTGCTAGCTGGTGGAGTTGAGACCTTCTCCTTTGTACAGACCTCCCAAACACATTCAAGGCTATCCAGTCGAGCAAATACCTTAAATAACCGACCAAAAACAATTTCTATGGGTACCTGATCACCAGTGCAGAGTGGGTTTTCGGTCTCGGCCCTCTTGGCCCCCTCGGCTGATTCTCTCCAGCCTCATCTGCCGACTGGGGGCTTCGGGATTTGCTCTGACCCCTCTTCGTAAGGGGCAGGGAGCATGGTTTCCAATATCGGCCGAAATATCCTGATATTTCCAATATATCCTCTTTATCTGTAGGTGCCGATAAGGAAATATCTATCTTTTTCGTACAAATTTTGTTTAAATTTATTTAAATTTACTTAAATTCAAATTAAATTTTATTTGAATTTGGTCCGATATTTCCGATATATTCTGTTTATCCTCTTTATCATAAATTTTAATTTCCGAAAATGAAAACCTTGACGGGGAGACCTCCTCGGCATCCTTGTGATCGGGTTTCCTCTTCCCCACGACCTTAGCAGGCTAGGGGCTGGTTTCTCAGTGGACTTGGTCGGCCCCTGTGTTGCGCCCCCAACGGCTTCTCTTCCCCCGTAGCCACGTCAGGCTTGGGGCTGGAGTGATCTCGGAGGGAACTGGGCCTCGGTTTAGCTTGTTGTCGACCTGGGCCTGCCCGGTTCCAGCTGCTTGGGGTTCTCATCCCCCTCGTCATCACCAATATCCAAGCTCCCAGGAATAATTCTCGAGGAGAGTTTCACCTGATAACAAATCAGATTGCACCTTTACCTGGGGAGGAGGGTTCTCGGCAAGGTACGACTCAGGGACGCCGCTCCAATCCGGATGACTAACGTCAAGGATCTCCTTGATCCGATGGGCGATCTCTTTATCCGAAACTTCTATCATGATGTAGTGGGTTAGAAATTGTTCATTCGACAATAACATAAAAAGCCCGAGCTTGAGGCCTTGAGCAACTTCTAGAAAGGTCCTTACCTTTGACCGACTCTCTGTTCGGGTCAAGAACTCCTTTGTTTGTAAGAGTAGGCAGGGTCCCGATTCTTCAAAGGAACCACTCTCCACTTGGCAAAAGTCTCGACCACATGCGCTGCCGATAGTCTAGCTTCTCGAAGCTCCCGAATGCGCTTAATGTGGCTCTTCATCTTTTCGGTGCGTGTGGGAGTCGCCTTCCACAGCTCATTGACGAGGGGCATGAGGCATTTTCCCTTGATCACGTTCTCACCAGGAATATGAATATAAAACCATTTCGCCCCATACCCCTTCTAGGAGGACTATCGGGAAATGGATATACTCATCGGCCTTTCTCAAGGAAAAGCCAACTGACCCGATCGCTAAATTCTTAGAATAGTACACAGCCAAGTAAAAATAGTGCCATAGGTCGAGATATGGCTTAACACCGAGCTAGGCCTCACATAGAAAAGCAAAAACGCTAAGCAAGGCTATGGCGTTAGGCAACAGGTGGGCAATCTCAATTCCATAGTGCCTGCAAACTCGCTTCAGGAACTTCGACGGATACACCCCGAAGCCACATTGAAAATGCACAATAAAAATAGCGACTTGGCCCGTTCGCACGCCCTTAAACCCGACTTGATCTGCTTCTTTTTTCATCCAGAACGGTATTTCTCTGTCATAAATTCCTCTAGCATTCCTCCAAATTCCTTCTGTGTATCAGGGGTTGAATGGGCCTCACCTTCGGTGGCGACCCACTCATAGATCTGTGGATCTGGCAACATACCCCGCGCTCCCTTAGCTTCTCCAGGTTCTTCTTCGTTGTGGTCGACGGAACCCAGTATTTATAGGGATCCACGACCTTCGATGGCTACGATGTATGAGATTTCTTGACCTCAGCACTTGCCTGGCTCGAAGCACTCGCATAGTCACCGAACTGTTGGGTGTTGGACGCCATGGCGACGGAGGAAAGCGAGGAAATAAGGAAAGGGGTGAAAAGTGAATTTGGAATGCAAAGCAGGTGAATGGACACAGTAGTTGCCACCAAAGCAGTGTGAGGGGTTAAATGGCCGCCTGGTCCGCACAATCCCCAAAAAATCCGCTCGGCAGCCGCGGCGTGTTCCTCGATTCTCGCTCCAATCGTTATCTCCAAGGTAAATCTTAATCCTTTCGTTAATAATCAAAAAAGGAAAACGATTATTGCTTTGTGAAATAACAGAGATCAAATATTTCTGGTGCATCTGTTTAAACGAGCGAAGATTTGTTAACCTGATTGATTGAGGGAAACAAAACTAATCACCGATAAAAACGTGGCGTCGAAATAAACTTAATTCATGTTTTGCTATGTGCAACGTATGATCGAGACTTTCTTCGTCGCCGACATGCTGGACTTTGGCAAGTCTAGGGGCTTGACGGGCGACTCGCTGACGGCAGAATCGGCGCTTGCGGATACTATCGGGTCCTCGGTTGGCTCCACCTTCTCAACCACAGCCTCCCCATGACAGGGGAGCGCCGGGACCGAGGGCGGGACCACCGAAGGTGCGGATGACGACATCGGCGCTGGTAATGCCAGGGTCACTGGCAGCAGCGCTGGAGATGACGATGCGCTGAGGGAGGTGGAGGCAACAACCCGCTGGACTAGCCGGGCGAGTCGCTGAGAAGCAGGCGCGGAATCTTCGAGCGATGGCGGCCGGCGGTCTTCTTCCTCATGTTGGATAGTGGGAAGGGGAGGTGATTGCCAGCTAAGGGCAGTCCAATGAAAGAAACTGACGCGGTTTCCATAACACAAGAAATTTTTTATAGAAACTACCTTCTACAGTGGATGTGTCTTTGTGTAATAATTATTTTTTTTTCTCTCTCCCAGCTCTATCTTCTTTCTCCAATGGGACTGTGGCACGAGCCCCCTGGAAACTGATGGTTTCTCCCCAATGGCGATTTCATGATTTCTTGGTGCATTGAGTCAAGAGAAGACCTAATTTCTTTACGAGGAAACCATTTCTAAGATTTTTCTTTCTTTCTTCATTAATTACGTTGTCATATCAGCATTTTACCTACGTGGCAAATCATTTAATGAGGATAGAAACCATCATCAATACACTATTGGAACTACCCTAAGTACCCAAGACCCTGGTTAAATAGGATCCGAGTTTTGGTCACATGGAAAACTTAATCGCCATCCCTGATTAAAAAACTGAAATAAATCTACGCCACACAATTCTCTGGAGTCGATCCGATGCTGCCACTTGAGTGTTTGACGACTGCGTGCCGCCTGACTTGCGTGGAGAACACATTGACAAGACAAGATGACCCACGCATGGCATTGTTTATTCAAAGTTCATCTACCAACCGTACAACTCTTTGGCTTCCAATCGTCTGCTTTGCTGGTCAAGGGTGGACACTTCCTCGTTTAGATTGTGAAAAAATTTCAAACTGATAAATAGTACCATTTTCGTCTTATTTGACAAATATTGTCCAATCGTGGACCAACTAGACTCAAAAGATTCATCTCGTGATTTCCAACTAAACTATGTAATTAGTTATTTTTTTACCTACATTTAATACTCCATACAAGCGGCTAAAAATTGATGTGATGAAAAGAGAGTGAAAAAATTTAGAATTTTGGTGGCATCTAAACAAGGCCTTGAAATTTTCCCGAGTTTCAAGTCCAAGCACCAGACTTGGGATTGCCCGAGCATAAGAAGGTGTCAGAGTATAGTTGGCAGACAAGCTCGTGGGTTACTGACAGTGCCATACACTAGGTACCCTGACCACGGGACCTACCGAGTATAGAGTCCGGATCAAAGACGACCCAATGGCCCATGACGCCTAATTCAAGGAAGGATGATTGCACAAAACTTCGATTAGAGCAACGCTAATAATACAGTCGGCTTGCTGGCTGTAAGATTTTTTGCAGCCTTCTCTTAGCCCACTCATATAGTAGTTAGCTCTTTACAGTTAATACATGGCCCACTTGTCTCTCTCACAGACTTTTTTGGTTCTTGTGCCCAAACCGGCTGTAAGCTTACAACCCGCTTCTCATCTCTCTCCTCCCCTCTCTCCTCCACCTCAGCATTTAGTCGGCTTACAGCCTGCTATTATACTTGCTCTTAGGGCACAACTTCTTAGTTTGTAGGGCAAGTTGATCCTAGATATAAATAGCTAGGTAGACCCCTGTTGTGATCATCAAATCTCTCATAGGCATAGCCACATTGTACTTGTGATCTTGCCAAATACAGAATGCAAAGCAGTAGCAACTGGACGTAAGGCTTTTACTCGCTTCCCAGGGGTCCAAACCAGTATAAATCTCGTCTCCATCTGTGATTGATCTTTGCACCAAGCAGGGTTCTCTAAGAACCAAATATCTGCCGGTCTAAAACACCGACACCTGTGTTTTGCATATCCTGTGTTCCAAAGGGACTTAATCTATGTGGCTTATTGTTCATCATCGAACTCAAGTTTGATTCCTTGCAATCCGAGTACTGGCATTGTGCTTTCCTTAGTTTTCTAAGTGTGCAGTTTGGCTTTTGTTTCAATGTATACATGGTAAACGTTAAATATGTGTGCCTTATTGTTCACCACCATATCATACTGAGGCCTTCGGGTGGTAATAAGACCCAGCCACCGGTGATGGTACCGTGCAGTCACTGCCGCTTACTTGCAAAATTTCCAATCCCACGTTTGAGGCCTCCCACGTGGAATTACAAAGTTTTGATGAAATTTGAATTCCCGCGGCTCGTAAAAGTTACGCAGCCCACCCACAACCCACCTCTCCTCCCTCCTCTCCACACACATACCTTTTCTCATCCTAATTGTTACTATCCCTCAGCACCGCTCTTGGTCACCACTGCTCAGCGACGACACAAGCCATACTCACCTCCTTGGAAGCTGCCACTCATCGGTAGGACAGCTCGTGCTCCGCGCCGGTGCACATCGCCGGCTTGACCGCACAAATCCATAGACGACCGAGTTGCTGCTATCACCAGCATTGCCACTCGTGATCACCGCCTCTAGATCTAAAGACAAGTGTAATATCCCTTACTTCCATCATCATCTGTTCTCATCGAAACTCATCTGTTAGTAATGTTGTTTATTGATGCAATTCTATGGCAGGGCAGCCTCATCTCTTTGGCGGGTCATGTCATGGCTCTTCTAGATAAAGGAGGCCCCCAACAAGAGGAATGTAGTGGGCAGCCTCATAGACAATGTGCTTGTCGACATCCTTAACTGCCTCCCTGGCTTCTTCTATGGAAGCTAGTGGAATGACAAGCGCCACTTGACTACCATCACCGGTGAACGACCCTCCTTTTCCTTCTCGCCCTTCCCCGTTGACAAAGTCTTGGTCTTAGATTGCTGCAGTGGCCAGATCCTCTGCTGGTGTGTTGGGCCTGATGGATTATGTTGCTATGTTGTCTACAATCTGGCAACTGAGAAATGATCTTCCACGTAGCATCTGCTTTGTTGGTCAGGCTCGCTTGGATTTCAATCCAATAATGTCCTCGCACTTCCGTGTGATTGAATTTGTGCAGGAGGAGGGTGCGTGCATAGGTGTGGAGATCTACACATCTAAACTACAACATGGATCTTTATGGAATCTTCATGGGGCAAGGGTATTGTACTACATTCAAAATCGAGAAGTGTTTTTCTTAATGGTTTTATGCACATGCTTGACTACACTGTGATAGTTGCTGTGGGTATGGAGGGAAAGACATGAAGGACAATTCCTAAACCACTTGGTGCTAAAATGTCCATCCATCAAGCTTAGGGTCACTTGTGTTTGTGTTGTGCTAATTTTCACAATATATCTAGCTTTCATTGTGGATACTGGAAGACTATGGTACTACTAAATGGAGATTAAAGCATGTTGTGAGCATGCAGGAACTATTTTTTGGACAGAACAATATTGACATTGGTTCTGAGCTTTGTGATGCAGACTATAGAATGATTATAGCTCACCTAGAATAGAATTTGATTTTCTTTGTTGGGGATGATAGAACACTGATTACTTATGACATGGACTACAGAAAGGTTCATGTCATCCATGCTCGTGTCATATGCTTTCGTAGACTAGGAGGCCGTCTCCATATGAACAAGCCGTATTATCTTTCTTACATTTCCTTGTTCATAGAGTCACTAGCAGAGCAGTAAAGGAGCATTTGTTGTATTTCGTTGTTACGACATGCCTTTGTTCTGGTAGGGAGTTGTTTTGATTCTTGTTGGTATTTCTTAACATATGCAAAAGAATCCGCAAGCACATGGATATGCCGTTGTAGCACTTCACCTGGAAGTATTTAGGGTATCATATTTTCATGAGGAATGGAGGTGTAAAAGTCTCTTAGCTAGTTCACCAAAGATAACAAGAAGGAGAGTAGCTTGGATAGTGAGGTTTTCTAAGGATAGAGATCCTAGGTTAAGATAGCTTTGGTCACTATAAACTTACTTCGGGCACCGGACATCACCTGGTCTATCAAGCAATGCTAGCCTGTAGCTCTACACCAAACCCAAACTTAGGGGATTACAAGGGACAAACAGTGCTATCACCACCTGCCGTCTACCCCTCAACTATGGGGAACGAGGCAAACGAAGGTAACTTCTAGCTTAGACACCACATCTACGCTATTGGTTACTACTCTAGCGTTGGCCAAGAACTTCCATCTCTATTAGGAGTCCTCTACTAGAGGATTCATTACTAGAACGAATGACAAACTCACAAGTATGTAGTAAACAAGACTAACTTACTTAAGAACTCACCACCAAAGAAGAACGTGAACTCTTTACTCCAAACAGCAAGATGTTTGTTGAGGTACAAGCTCAAGTGATCCGACACCTCCGGAACTTCTCTTGCTCTTTCTCACTCACTCCCTACACTAATTCTAGCTAAGAAGCTAAGGTAGGAATGCAACTTTTCTCTTCTTCCCTTCTCTTATGTAGTGTGTTGAGTGAGGGAAGCTCCCTCCTCCTTTTGTAGTGGCTAGGAGGTTGGTTTGGGGAGGAATACTCAGGGAATCACCACAAATCGCCCTTCTGAGCATTGATGGAACCGCCATGCATGAGATGGGCCTAAGATGTAGTGCCAAGAGGTGCAGCCACCCCTAGGTAGCGCTATCCCCTAACCGCCTTTGGCTGGCGGGCTGCTTGATGGGCCTAGGCCTCGTCCCCGCATGTGTGGAGTCCAATTTCGTTAGTTATTGGCCTTTCTCCTTTGGTGTTTAGCCCATGCAAGTGTATGGTGTTGCTTTCTTCTATTTCTTGATTTGTTTTGAGCCCATCTTGATGTGTTTTCACAATTGTCCTTTGCAAATGAGTAAATAACCAAAACTCATGGAAATTGTTAGTTGTAAACCCTATTACTAGGTTCGGTGCTCATTTGAGTGGATTTTATGTAGTAGTTGGCGGTTACAAATATGAGTTAAGGACCGCCAACATGCTCCCCTACACTTAGTCCTTTGCTTGTCCTCGAGTAAAGTTTTAAGGACTAAGATGGTTCATCTCCTTGATATGTAATCCGCATACAAGTTATTCCAAACTTCACCTAAACCGGAGTGTCTACCAAAATATCTTGGGTAATTGAATAATGGAACTGCATAGAATCAAAATCTGCTTACTTCAATCTACTCAGAAACTCTAGGTTTTTATCTAATTTTGAAAATGTAAATATGGCTTTGCTCCTCGAATGATTCTCTCAAATCACTCAAAATTTGTGTTTGGTTCCTCACCAAGGCATTTTTCTTTATGTTGCCTTCTTTTGTTCATCCTACTTTTCAAAGCTTAAGTGGAGCTTAGGTAGGTATGAAAGAGTGTAGCACACTTACCTTGTGTATGTTGTAAAATCAAATCCTGGATCCAAGGAGAGAAGTGTCATTCTCTTAGATCAAAATGTGCATGTGTGTGGATCATGGCAAGTGGAAAATACTCCTTTGTTTGATATTGTCTTTTTCTCTAACTTTTTATTTTAAGACATGGCTATCATCATGCTTTATTTTTTTTCTATGAGCCTTCATGTGCTCACATTTTTTTTCTTTTTTTTAACTCATAGGAACTTCATGTGTCCTCTCTCTTTTTTCAATACTTGGGACCTTCATGTGTCCCTATATTTTTTTTCAATACTTTTTGCATAGCCTATGTCTTATTTGCTACATCATACTTTAGAGAGATCATATTTCTAGAGCATGGAGCATTTATTTGGTGGAAATGAGAGGCATGTTTTTGCGTACTTCCAGTGTAGAAGCAGCATATATATGTGGTGTGTACGTGCTTTTGATCTTGGGAGCATGATAAATCTCTCTACAAGGGTCACATGACTTGACAAAACTCATCACAAAGTAAGTAGCCTATGTAGAAAGGTTAAATTGTGTAAGATCATGTATGGCTTTGGTAGGAATTTTCATCATTTGAGGAGCATGCTATTTGAATTTTGATTTTTGAAAAAATAAATCCCAAGTACTCTGGAAGAAAGAGTAAGGTTCTTTTTCACCCCCACTATATCACATACATCAATTACTTAGATATCATGGGTTCCCTATGCTAGAATTTGTTCACAAGTTTGGGAATATTAGTAAGGAATAAAGAGTATGCAAACTTTATCAAAAGGATAGCATGGAGATTGAGTCACATTTTATTGTCAAATTTTATACTTTTAGTTAAATCTTGAATTTTAAACATAGGGAGTGAGGATGCACAAAACGGATTTGTATGTTCTTTTTTGTGCATCTTTGTTTTGGGAGAAGTCGAGTGTTCATGTAGATCTTTTCCCCACACTTGTTTTTATACTTGCCTTTTATTCAGAGATGAAGAAAACACAAAAACAAGCGGAGACAACAAAATTCTACTAGTATAATGTTGGAAAGCTTGATATTTATTGAATTTGAAAATGGTAAAGGCGCATTACATGATGTATAAAGGAAATAAAAGGGAAATAAACATGCGCCTAATTATTCAGGTAGGGAAGGTCTAGAAGTAAGGATCGACTACATCCTCCTTCCCTACGGCTGTCGGATATCTATGTCTAGGTATCCGAGCCAAAGGATTAACGAGCATCATGTCGGCTCATCTGATGGTTAAGGACGCAACTGTAGCCTCGTCTGACCCTAGGGGCCAGGCCACGCCTCGTCCAACTCCAAGGATGAGGTTTCTGCCTCGTCTGACCCCGAGGCATGGGCTTCGACTCTGAGGATGAGGTTTCTGCCTCGTCCAACCCTGAGGCATGGGATTCGACTCTGAGGATGAGGTTTCTACATCGCCCGACTCATCCGGTCCCATAGGGAGGGCTCTGCCTCATCCGACCCCCGAGGGTCAGATTCTGTCTTGCCCGGCCCCTAGGGCGAGAATTCTGCCTCGCCTGTTCTCTAGGGTTCGGATTTGCTACCAAACAAAAGTAGTGGCCCTAGGATGGGACCCAAACCGCTTCAACAACTATGGCGTGGAGGCGCACACCCAGGAGCACGTCTTGGGCGTGTCCTGATGTGACTGGTAGTCGTATCAAACCATGCTGGGAGACTCACATCGCCCACCGTGTCAACAGTCCACCACTTTGCTGGCCCACTCCCTACCTAACCACTGTCCAATGCCAGTCAACCAGTGTCAATTGACTGGCACTGTACCGCTAGCCCCCTGTATGGCCTATGTTAGGGGACCCTTTGACCATTCCATCTGCTCAGATGGGATAGAAGACAAGAACAGCGCATGACGCCCGCACATATGTTGCAGCGGCCAATAGGACCCTGGTGCGACGCCGCTGCCACCACGATCTACAGGGTCAGTGGGACCCACGTGAAGAGGAGGATGACACACCCCCAGGATCCTTATTTCTCTTTCTTTTTTCCCGCTTGCCTTCTCTCTATCTCTGGTATCCTATTCTCTCCCCATGGTCTATAAACGGGAAGGCAGGGCACTGTTCAGAAGGGGAGATCGATCGACCGATAGATTGAGCAATCGAACCACAAAGACTTGGGAGCTCCTCCCTCTCTTGCTAGTTTGTAACCCCCTACTACAAACTTAGTGCTGGTAACACGAGCAGCCCAAAACTAGACGTAGGGACATTCAGCCTGAACCAGTATAATCCTCGTGTCCTCTTAGCACACCATCCAAGCTAGACATGCAATATTAAAAATTACTCATTGGTGTTTACTCGAAACACTGACAGTTGGTGCACTAGGTTGGGGCCTTTTGCGCATCTCAACATCAACACTAGGCCTCGGATGGCTAGTCATGATATCAGCTAGGTCCTAGGTATACATGTGTGTTTCAGGGACTTGGACTTCATCATCATGGCGGAGGGAGAGCTGGCACGAGCGCCCATCGTCGTTAAACCCCTCCACTCCACTGGCCTCGACATGATCACCGAGGCACTCGAGGAGCTGCGGCTACGTGCGCTGGAGGCCCGCGCCTCCGGGAGTGGCCAGCTCCTCAACTTTGACCATGGGAGGTTAGAGCGTCAGCTCATCTTCCTAGGACCCCAACCATCCTAGGAGGGCCTGCGCCACCTCACCTTCTCATTCGCCAATGTGATGGCATAGCTTACTAGGGGAGAGCCGCTCTCCCTGGAATACCTCATCTGGAGTGACCCGACAGTGCTCCCGTTCAGTCTCCGCAATGCCGTAGAGACCGTTGGCCACCTTGTGGCGCAACGCATGATTCCACCCCTCACGAACGATGAGTTCGTGGGGGTGATCGAACATGTCGTAGAGTCTTTCCATGACCTCCTCGTAGAGGAGCCATATTCGCCCTCTGGCTCTGACTCCAGCAGGGGGAGCCATCACCCCTCTTGTGAATGCTTTATGATAGGTACCCCTGAGGGACACGTCAAAAGCATCCATGAGGAGGAGGCTACCCCAACAAATGACCTCGACGATGAGGTTGAGGGAGATACAGGAGCCCCACCCTGCCTGCAGGTGGAGCAGCTAAAGGCTCAGCACCTAGAGCTTGAGGAAGCATGACTCCAGCTCGAGCAGGAATGCATGAAGCTCGATCATGAGATCGAGTGCCATAGAGACAGGGGGCGCGCATGCGCCATGGCTCGTGATATGAACCGAAGGATCATCGAGGATGATCAAGCGCTCCCACACTTTGCCCGAGCAAGCCAGAACATTGCTGCTGCAATATCCTTGCTTAAGGGGCTTCTAGTGCTTGTGACGCTCGAGGATCGATGGGCCCACCACGAGATTCGTACGCTGCTCGAGCGTGTAGCTACGTAGTAGGCCAAGAGCTCGCTATCTCGGTGACAAGAGCTTGACTCTAGCCAGTGCACGCCCTTAGTGTGACCCGACAAGGATGCATTAGTCCACCATGTGCCGCACGGCTACAGGTCGTGCATCATAGTTCCGGTGTAGGAGCATCCTAGCCGTAGCCGTGACGCACGTGACACCCTCGACGCCCACCGACATACCCTCAGTGATGCGGGGAAGGGGGCCAGCCATGGTTACCACCCTCGATAGGGTAGACACTACAACTGCAAGGAGGACCAGAGTCATAGCCCCAAACCAACGGGGCCCTAGTTCTTTGGTTGACATATCCTCAAGGCGGTGCTCCCACCTTGATACCACCCGCTGACTAACATCCCAAAATACTCTAGGGAAACAAACCCTGGCTTGTGGCTCGAGGACTACTGGCTGACCTGCCAGACCGGTGGTGCGATCAGTGATGGCTTCATCATCCACAATCTCCCCCTGTTCCTAGCCGACTCGGCGTGAACATGGTTGGAGCACCTTCCGCCAACTATGTTCAGAGTTGGGCGGACCTAAAACAAATCTTCGTGGGGAACTTCCAGGGCACTTACATGAGCCCTAGGAACCCCTAGGACTTGAAGACCTACCGAAAGAAGTTGAGAGAGACTCTCCATGAGTACATCCAATGCTTCTCTCGACAGTGCAACGAGCTCCCCAATGTCGCCGATGCCGATGTCATCGGAGCCTTCCTATCAGGGACCACCTACGAGTCCCTAGTCCATAATTTGGGACATAAGGGCCCACGGACTACCAAGGAACTCCTCGACATCACGACCAGCCATGCTTTCGATGAGGAGGCGGTTGGAGCAATTTTCGAACGCTCCAGAGGCAACGCGAAGCAGAACAATGACGCCGACAAAGGCCCCTCCGACCACTCGAATAAGACGAAGAACCGAAAAAAGCACAGGGGCTCGCTTGTTGCCGCCGTTGAGCGAAAAGCCAGTCGAGCGCCGGCCGAGGGCACCCCCGATCACTTCGACAAGCTGCTCGAGTGGCCATGCCCAAACCATGCCTTCCCGGTCAAACAAATCTATAAGGACTGCTCCCTCATGAAGCGCTTCTTCACCGGCAGCTCCAAGAAATGGGAGCAGAAGAAGAAGCCCGAGGCAGAAGCCGACAACGCTAGAGAGAAGAACGGTGGCTTTCTGTTGCTAGATGGCTGCTTCATGATCTTTGGTGGGCCAGAGGCATACGACTCCAAGCATCGAGAGAAGCTCACGCGCCGAGAGGTTTACGAAGCCGAGCCCACCACGCCCGCTTTCCTTAAATGGTCAGGGTCTCCCATAACCTTCGATAGATCCGACCACCCGAATAGCATCACACACCTAGGTAGGTACCCGCTCATGGTTGACCCTATCGCTAGCACAAAGCAGCTCACCAAGGTACTAATGGATGGAGGCAGCGGCCTCAACATCATGTACGCCGAGACGCTCGATGCCATGGGCATCAATCGAGCGCGCACCCGGCCGATCGAAGTGCCTTTTCACGGCATCGTGTCTAGAAAGTAGGCCATGCCACTTGGGTAGATCGATCTGCCCATCACCTTTGGGTCTCCATCCAACTATAGGACAGAGACCCTCACCTTCAAAGTGGTTGGGTTCCACAAAACCTACTACGCCATCCTAGGACAACCATGCTACGTGAAGTTCATGGCTGTCCCAACTACACCTACCTCAAGGTCAAGATGCTAGGTCCTCGCGAGGTCATCACTGTCGGCACTTTTTTCTAGAGGGCCTATGAGTGCGAGGTCGAGAATTGCGAGCTCACCTCGGCAACCCTCACTTCTGAGGAGCTCATAGCCATCGGGAAGGACATCGCTGAAGGAGCGCCCGACATGAAGTGAGCGACCGCATCCTTTGAGCCTATGGAGAACATAAAGGATGTCCTCGTCGACCCCGACAACTCCACCGGCAAGATGGTGCACATCGGCACCGCCCTCTCCCCCAAGTAGGAATGCACGCTCATTGACTTCCTCCATGCCAAACGAGACATCTTTGCGTGGAAACCCTCAGATATGCCAAGAATTCCGAGGGAAGTCACCGAGCATGCATTGAAGATCAGGTCGAGTTCCAAGCCAGTCAAACAACGCTTGCACCACTTCATTGAAGAGAAGTGGAGGCTCATCGGCGAGGAAATCGCTAAGCTCTTGGCGGCCAGTTTCATCAAGGAAGTATACCACCCAGAGTGGTTGTCTAATTTTGTTCTGGTAGAAAAGAAAAGTGGGAAATGGAGAATGTGTATTGACTACACGAGCCTCAATAAGGCATGCCTAAAGGATTTGTTTCCTTTGCCACGCATAGATTAGGTAGTTGACTCAACCTCAGGGTGCAAAACCCTATGCTTCCTTGATGCGTACTCTGGGTACCATCAGATCACGATGAAAGAGTCCGACCAGCTCGCGACCTCTATCATCACCCTATTTGGATCATTCTGCTACGCTACCATGCCGTTCAGACTCAAGAACGCTAGGGCTACATACCAGCGTTGCATGATCTAATGCTTTGGAGACCTCATCGGGTGGACCGTTGAGGCTTGCGTGGATGACATCATAGTCAAGTCCAAGTAGACCGACCAGCTCGTGGCTAACCTAGGGTTGACCTTCAGGAAGCTCCGAGAGAATAACATCAAGCTCAATGCCGAGAAATGCGTCTTTGGGGTCCCAAGGGGCATGCTGCTCGGATTCATTGTCTCCAAGCGTGGCATTGAAGCCAACCCAGTAAAAATCTCAGCTATCACAAAGATGGGCCTGATTCCGAACTTGAACGAAGTTCAGAAGGTTATCGGGTGCCTCACAGCACTTAGTCGCTTCATTTCGTGCCTCAGCGAATGGGGGCTCTACCTTTACCGGCTCTTGAAGAAAACCAACCGATTCACGTGGATGCCTAAGGCTTAGGAGGCGCTTGACAAGCTCAAAGTACTCCTAACGAAGGCCCTGATTCTGGTTCTGCCAGCTGAAGGCGAGTCACTCCTACTCTATGTCATAGCTATGACTCAAGTGGTCAACACTACCTTGGTTGTAGAATGAGGAGAAGAGGGACACACCCTCAAGGTATAGTGCCCCATGTACTTTGTTAGCAAAGTCTTGTATGACTCCAAGACACGCTACCCCCAGATCTAGAAGCTCTTATACGCCATCCTAATCACCAATAGGAAACTGTGCCACTACTTCGACTCACACCAGGTGACCATCGTGTCATCTTTCCCCCTCGGTGAGGTTATCTAGAACTGGGAGGCCATGGGGAGAATCGTGAAATGGGCGCTCGAGCTGATGGATCTGGGCATCATGTACACCCCACAAATGGCCATCAAGTCTCAAGTACTAGCTGACTTTGTGGCCAAATGGACCGAGATACAGATGCCACCGGCGATCATCGATCAGGAGTACTAGACGATGTACTTCGACGGATCACTAATGAAGAAGGGCACCGGGGTCGAGCTAGTTTTCGTTTCCCCCTCGGGGTGCACATGAGGTACGTAATTCACAACCACTTCCTAGTTTCAAATAATGTGGCTGAGTGTGAGGCACTCATCAATGGCTTGCACATCGCCATTGAGTTGGTCATCCGATGGCTTGACGCCTGAGGTGACTCGCAACTGGTCATTGACCAGGTCATGAAGGAGTCAAGCTGACACAATGCCAAGATGGTTGCGTATTGTCATGAGGTTTGATAGTTGGAGGACAAGTTCAACGACCTCGAGCTCAACCATATCCTGAGGCGGCTCAATGAAGCAGCCGACACATTAGCAAAGATGGCATCGAGCTAAGAGCCGGTTCCCAACGGCATCTTTGCTAGCGACCTGCACAAGCCCTTGGTCCGATACGAGGAATGTAAAACCTCGGGTGTTTAAATACTAAAATATGCCATGTCATCATATGCATAGCACATCATTCATGTGTTAGTGAAAATTTCGATATGCATACACTAAAACAAGTTTACCTTTATGTTATATGTGTTGACTTGTATGGCTTGAATTGAGTTAAAAATTCTTTGTATTGAATTGAATTTCCGAAAACCCTGATTTTTAGTATTTAAATTCTACCCTGAAAACCCATTTCAAAATCTAAGCATATTTTGGGGTTGAGCCTAAAAGCAAAAGTGTAGAGCTTGTCAAGTTATACAAAGTTTTGTTTTTGGAGTTTTCAAAGTTGTTATGAAAAATTTGAAGTAATTTGAAAAGGCGAAATTCTTTAAATGTCCCCTATTTGAATTCAAATTTGCATTTCAAAATGTAGACCGAATTAGGGGTGGTTATAAAAGCAAAGTTGTAGAACTTTGGATTTTGAACAACTTTTATTTTTGGAGATTTTTGAGTTGTTACATAAATTTGGGAGTAATTTGGATTTTAAAATGAATGGCATTTTGGTAAATAAGTGGAACAGTGCCGTCGGGCAGCTGTCACCGCCGGCGGCCCTTCTTCGGCGTTCCAGGCGTGTTCGTGGCGTCTTTGGCTCTGCGCTGGCGTGGAGAAGGCCGCGTCGTGGCTTCCTTGTGCTTCTGAGCCGCGCTATATGGCCTTCACCGTAACCGTTTTTTGCCGTTCTCCGTTTTCTCATCCTCTGTTTTTCCCGTCACTGCCGCCGCTGCTCCGTCGAGCTGTGCCGTTGCCGTCGCATGTTCCCATCCTCGGCTAAGCTTGCCACAGCTCTGCTTGTTCCTTGCGCACCCAGTTGACCCACCCTTGGAGCCTGACTCCGCCTAGAAGTGTCGCTCGGTGTCTTTCTTCCTCGCGGCCGGCAGCGTCGCCGTCGCGTTCGCCTCACCGTGGCCAGTGCTCCACGGTGCGTAACTGTCCTTGATCGGTGTTGTTTCAGATTCGCCTTGATGCCGTAGTGCTTTGTGCCTAGTTAATTGACCGTTTTGTACACCACAGTCACTAGAACACCGCCATCGATGATCGTTGCTCCGCCGTGGCTGCTGTGCACGTCGACCAGCGCCTCTGTTGATCATCTGACTCAGCCTTTGACTCCAACACGTTCGGGGTGAGCTCCTGGTGCTTCCTAGGCCATTTGTTTAAGCTCTACCGGTCTCACGTCGCCAGCGTAGCACAGCCGCGTCGTCGTGGCCGCCATGGCATGGAGAAGGCCACGTCATGGCTTCCTTGTGCTTCTGAGCCGCGCTATATGGCCTTCACCGTAACTGTTTTTTGCCGTTCTCCGTTTTCTCATCCTCTGTTTTTCCCGTCACCGCCGCCGCTGCTCTGTCGAGCTGTGCCGTTGCCGTCACGTGTTCCCATCCTTGGCTAAGCTTGCCACAGCTCCGCTTGTTCCTTGCGCACCCAGTTGACCCACCCTTGGAGCCTGACTCCGCTTGGAAGTGTCGCTTGGTGTCTTTCTTCCTCGCGACCGGCAGCGTCGCCGTCGTGTTCGCCTCACCGTGGCCAGTGCTCCACGGTGCGTAACTGTCCTTGCTCGGTGTTGTTTCAGATTCGCCTTGATGCCGTGGTGCTTTGTGCCCAGTTAATTGACCGTTTTGTACACCACAGTCGCTGGAACACCGCCATCGACGATCGTTGCTCCGCCGTGGCTGCTGTGCACGTCGACCAGCGCCTCTGTTGATCATCCGACTCAGCCTTTGACTCCAACACGTTCGGGGTGAGCTCCTGGTGCTTCCTGGGCCATTTGTTTAAGCTCTACCAGTCTCATGTCGCCGGCGTAGTGCAGCCGCGTCGTCGTGGCCGCCATGGCCGGTGTCATGCTCGGTCCTGGCCGTGGTTGGTCTCGTTTGTGCCACCAATCGACGCGTAGGGATGTAGGGGTCATGTTGGTGTCTTCGCTGTCGCCGTTGGTCTCACCAGCGGCGAGAAATCGCCGGTCAGCGCCGTCATTACCGCGGTCAGCACGGGAGGAAGGGGATGACAGGTGGGGTCAAGGTGTCAGTGACTCAGTGATTTGAAAATGAATTTTTCCTTTTTCAGAAATGAATGAATAGTGTATGTTTTTGTTATTTTTGTGTAGAATTATTTAGTGCTCCAAAAATTATGAAAATTTTTGTGTGACCTCTCTGTGATGTATATTATTTAGGAAAAATATGAAATGTTGTTTTTCAGTACTTTTTGAATGTGATAAAAATTGCTCAATTAATTAATAAATGAGTTTCCATGATTTTTAGGCTTATTTAATTATCCAAAAATTATGAAAATTGTTTTGCCACTTAGTTATCATGTGATGAACATTTACAAAAATTTTGAGCTCAATTGGAATAAGTTGATTTATTTCATAATTTTGAATTAAATAATTAATTCATAAAAGCAAATAGTAACCTTTAATGATTTAGGTTTTGTTTGAATTTTTGGATTGAGTGATGACCTTGGGTCATTAGTTGGTAATGATCTTTGGCAATGGAAGTAAATGTTACGAAAAAGGTTTAGTTAGTTTGACTTGTAACTGTACCGTGAAGGAAAGTTGTATTCAAGTTGTTAATTTTGCATCCATCATCTCGCATCATATTTTTGTATCTCGCATCATGTTAAACATGGCATTATTACTACGTGTAGTGAACGAAGGTGAACACGTGGTAGTTAATCAAGTTGCGGAGGAGGTTAATTCGTCTATTGAGGTCGGATCTGATAATTGTGAAACGTCTCAGGAACCTGACTTTTCCGTGAACCAAGGCAAGCCCCGGATGCATTTAAACCTACCTTGTGTTTTACAAATTTTTATCACTTTTGCTTTTATATACTGCATCAAGTGATTTGGAGTCAAGTGTAAACCTAATTGGTGTGTTACCAACCTTGTTTTTTTTATATCTACCTTGTTACCAGTTTTACTCCGTAAATGCCTAGTTATGCTTAGCCATGCTTAGACAGATAAAAGTCGGGTAATTACCTGTCACCCACGAGTTTTAAATGGATCTTTGGTTACATTTGGTTACTTATGTTATCATGTGATACGAGCTTGTGGAATAATAAATCTATACCGGGCGGACTCGGTGTGTGAGAGCCACAAGACATGGAGGTCTTGTGAGTGGCTTCTTTCCGCCTATGTCGATTAAGGTCCGTCCGTTGTTGAATTGCATGAGGTGAGACTTTGTAGTACTAACCACATACTCCGGTAAGCCTTAACTCAGCTATTCTATTACGAGAATGGCTACTCGCGCACTAGGAGTGGAGAGATGGTGGGAATAGCGTGTACCCACGTGGCAATGGGCTGGATTGGTGGAGTACTGTATTCTCGGGTGGTGCGGACCCATTCTTGTTTTAGGGGACCTGAGAGTAGGTTGGTATATGTAGGTCGGGGACCTGCATATGTCATGTGGTCTGGAATCCCCAGCTAGGTTTATTCGGTTTGAATCGTCGTTGCTCCTCGGTTATGGAGACTCAACTCACTGTTCATCATCGTAGTTTAATAACTGGAACTTGAGTAAGGTTTGAGAAAGTCTGGGATATGAAGTTTCATGATCCCATTACGGATCATGTCAGCTTTGTATATGATCTTTTGAAGATAAAAATGTTAATATAAAGAATCTTGTTAGAGAGCTTTTACGCAAAAAGAACTTTGACTATTGCTAAAGCCATACCTTGAATCCCTGAGCCAGTATTTCTGAGTCTTCTCAGTTTTTATTCCAGTTAAGTCTTGTTGAGTACTTTTGTACTCAGGGTTCATTTACCCTTGTTGTAGGTGAGCCTCATGAGCAGGTCTGTTTTGGACCATGCTGCATGACTGTTGTTCAGGTCGATGACGATAAGTGAATGTGTGATCCTTGGGCAGGATACTTATATTGTGTGTTTGTATAATGTACTAATGCCACTCCACTACTACTATGGTTTGTAATAATTATCGAACTTAGTTTGTAAGGTTTGAAACAACTGGTTTGTAAACTAAGTTATCATAAGACTTCCGCTAATTTACTCTGATGTAGATATTTGAATAAATGTTGTAATACTGCAATGACTCTATAATGGGATCCTGCTCGGAAATCGTGGATGATTCGGGGTTCCCCGAGGACACCCAACAGTCTTCTTAAGTTACCAGGAACATATGCATAGTCGTCAGAGGTCGTTGGACAGTGACAGGTGCATGTGGGTCCTATAATTTAGGAGGTTCTACCGCAGAATGGTATCAGAGTGCTTGTTATAAAGTCTTTGTTGTATTGTTTTATAAAAACTTCAAAATGATTTGGGACAAATAAATTTAACCTAGTAATTTGGTCCAAATTGCTTCTGGCTTATCTTATTTCATTCTCGCCATTCCTTATTTGATTAAAAAGGCTTTGTGTGGTGGAGTAGTAATCTTATTATGCCCTATATATAAACAACTATTGTTTATGAGCTTTGATGTTTTTGTTCATAAGCATGATTCATGCAACATGATTAATTCAACTGTTACTTCCTTCACCTCTGAGTCTGGGTTGGGTAGTGAGTCTAGGTTGAGTTGTGTAATCCATCCTGACTGTTATTGAGACTTGTATCAGATTGTCTTAATTGGATTGATCTTGCTTCCTATAGTATGGCTCATACCAAGATAACACCCCGTAAGTCTGTCGGACCCAAAGGAGTTCCTTATCACCAGCTTGCCCCTAGGAATGACGGTGCTAGCAGTAGCAGCTCTAGGCCTGATCCCCAGGCAGAGATATAGAGGCTTACAACAGAGTTAGCTCAGGCTACTAGAGATAGGGCTGTGGATGCCATCCATGTGGGTGAGTTATGGGATAGATTGAGGTGTCTTACCACCGCTCACAAGAACTATGAATGTATGTTAGTTCGTATGGTGGAGGGAAGGAATGAAGCTTGGCATAGAGAAGATGTAGCTAGAGCTAGAGCTCATGAGCTAGAATTCTATGTAGAAGACTTAGAAGAATATAATACTAATCTGCATGAAGAAGTCCATAGGCTGAGCAATCTCCTGGATCCAAATCATGAACCTTAAGCAGATGGAATGGACCCTAGTGTCATCATTGCTGATAATGATGAACTTGAAGAGGAGGAGGAAGAAGATCCAGAAGAATTAGTGATGGTAGATGATAATGAAGGCAGAAATGTTTCCGGAATGGATACCGATCATGAGGTTTGATGTGGTCGAGGAAAAGAGTAGAGTTGTAAAATAGTGAGATCTAGTTAAGTTAAGTAGTCTTGTTTAGGTGCGGGCTTGTGCTTAAATAAATGAACCAATGTAATGCGATGTAGTAAGCTCTTGTATCGTTTAATAAAGGCTTGTGAGTAAAGTTTGGTTTGTTATAAACAGATGCGTTGTACGCGGGGTTCGCATATTCCTGGTACTTCACAAGATGAAGACGGTATTCCTAATCCACCACCAGTTCCTCCGAGTCTGGCTGATGCTATCGCCGCCCTTGTCAATGTGAATATTGAAAATGCTCGATTGCTTCGAGAGATAGCTCAGAGTAATCAGAATATGGTGCAAGGAAACCATGGCCGCAATCATAACAGGCAGGAGGCTACGTATGTTGATTTTACAGATACAAGATCACCAGTGTTCACCAAGGCCGATGAACCACTGGAGGCTGATGATTGGCTTCAGACTATGGAGCAGAAATTTGATCTTATTCCATGCACGGAGATGTAGAAACCTGTGTTTGCCACCTAGCAACTTAGAGGTGCAGCAGGTGCTTGGTGGGCAAATCTAGTGGCTATGCAACCAGCTGGCATTCCAATAACTTGGGCTGAGTTCCATACTGCCTTCAGAGCTCATTATATTCTAGAAGGAGTGATGGCTATGAAGCTAGATGAGTTCCTTGCTTTGAGGCAAGGGGATCAAACGGTTATGCAATATGTGGGTAGATTCAATCACCTGTCACAGTATGCATCTGAACATGTCAATACAGATGCCAAGAAAAAGAAATGGTTCATGCGAGGTCTGAATACCAAGTTGCAGACAATGATGACTACTTGTACCAATGTCACTTATCATGAGGCAGTGAATATTGCAATTGCTTCAGAAGAAAAGTATCGGGAGCATAAAGAGATCAAGAAGAAAAAGAGTGTGCCATTTGGATCTTTTGGTGGAAATCAAAAGAGGCAAAAGATAATCTATCACCCAGTCAACCATTATCGTCCTCCTTATCGTCCGCTATAGTTCCAAGCTAGGCAACAATCAAATGTCCGTCCTGCCACAACTTACCAGAATCCACAATAGACAAATGCTCCTAGTGTCAATGCTCCAACGTCCCAGGGTCACAATTATCCATGTTACAATTGTGGAAGGTTCGGTTATTTCTCCAGGGAATGTCCATATCCCAAATAGTATAATTCAAATTCTCAGAAGGCTCCTGCCAATCAACAACAGGGTCAAGCACAGAACAAGAACAACAATTAGAATGCTCAGAAGGGCAAAGATGAAAGGAAGACCAAACGGGTTTTCTATATTCAAGCTAGGGAAATTCCGGAAGGGGAGCCAGTGATGATGGGTATGTTTCCTGTTGCCGATCACCCTGCTGTTATGCTTTTTGATTCTAGTGCATCTTATTCATTCATCAATAGAACCTTTGTCATAAAGCATGAAATTCCAATTGGGGAAACAAAGGAAAATTTCTTTATACAGTCGCCCGGGGACGTCTGTGTACTAAAGAAATGGTATACCAGGTACCCATAAACCTGGGTGGGCATATTTTTCCCACTACCATGATTATTCTCAAGGATCAAGATATAGATGTGATCTTGGGAATGAATTGGATGTATCAGCATAAGACTGTTGTAGATGCTTTGAATAGGACATTAAGGGTGAGTTTGCCTAATAGTGATTCTCAGCTTCTTATCCAACTTCCAACCTTAAGGAGATCAGTGGAAAGAGTTTGTGCAACTTCTGTCAAGGAGATTAGAGATATCCCGGTAGTTTGTGAATTCTCTGATGTTTTTCCTGAGGATTTACCCGGTCTACCACCTAATAGGGATGTTCAGTTTAACATAGAGTTAAAACCTGGAACAGCTCTGATCTCTTGGAGAGCTTATATGATGCCTCCCAAGGAATTAGCCGAGTTGAAGACTCAGTTGCAAGAGTTGATTGAGAAATGGTTTATTCAACCTAGTTCATCACCTTGGGGATGTCCTACAATTTTTGTGAAAAAGAAAGATGAGACTCTGAGGTTATGTGTTGACTATCATCCGTTGAATGAAGTGACAATTAAGAATAAGTATCCCTTACCTCGGATAGACTTGCTTTTTGATCAACTGGCTGGAGCCAAAGTTTTCTCCAAGATTGATTTGAGGTCAGGCTATCACCAAATCAAGATTAAGCCTAAAGATATTCCCAAAACGACATTTACCACAAGATATGGATTATATGAATACTTGGTAATGTCTTTTGGTTTGACAAATGCCCTAGCTCATTTCATGTATCTGATGAATTCAGTATTCATGCCTGAGCTAGACAGGTTTGTTGTGGTGTTTATTGATGACATCCTAGTATATTCCAAGAACAAGAAGGAACATGCAGAACATCTCAGAATTGTCCTAACCCGCTTGAGAGAACATCAACTATATGCCAAATTCAGTAAGTGTGACTTCTAGCTTAAGGAGGTACAGTTTCTTGGACATGTCTTGTCAGCTGAAGGAGTTGCTGTTCATCAGGTTCAGAGTTTTCTGGGAATAGTGGGGTATTACCGTCGTTTTATTCCAGATTTCTCTAGAGTATCCAAGTCCATCACTGGGTTGTTGAAGAACCAAGCCAAGTTTGTCTGGTCGCCTGATTATGAAGAAGCTTTCCAGACTTTGAAGAGATTGTTAACCACTACACTAGTATTAGCCTAACCTGATATCGAGAAGTCATTTGACGTTTACTATGATGCTTCAGGTATTGGTATTGGATGTGTATTGATGCAAGAAGGCCGAGTCATTGACTATGCTTCCAGACAACTTAAGCAACATGAAGAGCACTATCCCACTCATGATCTAGAGTTAGCAGCAGTTGTCCATGCTTTGAAGATTTGGTGGCATTACCTGCTTGGTAATACATGCCATATTTATACAGACCATAAGAGTTTAAAGTATATCTTTACTCAATCGGATTTGAACATGCGACAGAGAAGATGGTTGGAATTGATTAAAGATTATGACTTGGAAGTACATTATCATCCTAGTAAAGCAAATGTGGTTGCAGAGGCCCTCAGTCGAAAAAGTCATTGCAATTGTCTGACAATAAAAACAATGGGTTTGACTTTATGCCAAGAGATGGAAAAGTTGAGTATAGAGGTAATTCAACAAGGTAGTTTGACCAATGTAACTATTGAAGCCACTATTCGAGACCAGATTATTGCTGCTCAGAAAGAAAACAAGGGTATAACCCATATCAAAGAAAGAATCAGGAATGGGAAAGCGGAATGCTTCAAAGTAGATGATGAAGGTGTGTTATGGTTCAAGAATTGCTTAGTGGTACCAAAGGTTTCTGAGTTGCGACGGTCAATTCTTAAAGAGGCACATGCTACTAGGTTATCTATTCATCCGGGAAGTAATAAGATGTACCATGATTTGAAACAGAGATTTTGGTGGACCAAAATGAAGATAGAAATTGCTCGGTATATAGCAAAGTGTGATACTTGTCAAAAGGTGAAAGCTATACATTTGAGGTCCACTGGAGAGTTACAGCCATTACCTATTCCAGCTTGGAAGTGGGAGGATATCAGTATGGACTTTATTGTTGGTCTACCCAAAGACATCAAAAGGTTTTGATTCAATATGGGTCATTGTAGATCGACTAACTAAGTTAGCACATTTTCTTCCAGTCAAGAGTATATATCCTACTATCCAGTATGCCAAGATGTATTTAGCAAGAATCATGAGTCTACATGGAGTACCAAAGACCATTGTGTCAGATAGGGGTACATAGTTTGTCTCTAGCTTTTGGAAACAATTGCATTCTTCATTGGGTACCAAACTACTGTATAGTATAGCTTATCATCCATAGTCCGATGGTCAGACTAAAAGGGTCAATCAAGTACTTGTAGATATGTTAAGGTGTTGTGTCCTTAATTATTCCAATAAGTGGGGTGAATGTCTGCCTTTGGTTGAGTTCTCATACAACAATAGTTATCAAGAGAGCATTAGGATGGCTCCGTTTGAAGCACTTTATGGTCGTAGATGCAGAACATCACTGAGTTGGTCTGAGCCCGGGGAAAGAAGGTTCTTTGGAGTTGACCTTGTGAAAGAAACAGAAGACAAGGTTAGGCAAATACAAAGTAATTTGAAGATAGCTCAGTCCTGACAAAAGAGTTATGCAGATAAACGACGTAGACCATTGGTGTTTAACAAGGGAGATTTTGTATATCTGAAGGTATCACCAATGAAGGGAGTTACCCGTTTTGGTGTTAAAGGCAAGTTGGCACCTCGATATATTGGACCATTTCAAATTTTAGAGAGGTATGGAAAGGTGGCATATCGCTTGAAATTACTAGAACATCTCTCAGCCGTACATGATGTGTTTCATGTTTCTCAATTAAAGAAGTGTCTCCGAGTGCCTGAGCAGAATGTTGAGGTTGAAGGAGTGGAACTTGAACCTGATTTGACCTATTCTGAACATCCTATCTGAGTTCTGGATCAGAAAGACCGTGTCACACGAAGGAGAATAATCAAGTTCTACAAGATACAATGGAATCAACATTCCGAAGAAGAAGCTACTTGGGAATCCGAAGATTACTTGTTAGAAAAATTTGCAGAGTTTCTTGCGTCGATATCTACCTTGTTTTTTTTCATATGTACCTTGTTACCAGTTTTACTTCGTAAATGCCTAGTTATGCTTAGCCATGCTTAGACAGATAAAAGTCAGGTGATTACCTGTCACCCACGAGTTTTAAATGGATCTTTGGTTACGTTTAGTTACTTATGTTATCATGTGATACGTGCTTATGGAACAATAAATCTAGATCGAGCGGACTCGGTGTGTGAGAGCCACAAGACATGGAGGTCTTGTGGGCGGCTTCTTTTCGCTTGTGTCGATTAAGGTCCGTCCGTTGTTGAATTGCATGAGGTGAGACTTTGTAGTACTAACCACATACTCCAATAAGCCTTAACTCAGCTATTCTATTACGAGAATGGCTACTCGCGCACTAGGAGTGGAGAGATGGCAGGAATAGCGTGTACCCACATGGCAATGGGCTGGATTAGTGGAGTATTGTATTCTCAGGTGGCGCGGACCCATTCTTGTTTTAGGGGACCTAAGGGTAGGTTGATATATGTAGGTCGAGGACCTGCATATGTCGTGTGGTCTGGAATCCCCAGCTGGGTTTAATCGGTTCGAATTGTCGTTGCTCCTCAGTTATGGAGACTCAACTCACTGTTCATCATCGTAGTTTAATAACTGGAACTTGAGTAAGGTTTGAGAAAGTCTAGGATATGAAGTTTCATGATCCCATTATGGATCATGTCAGCTTTATATATGATCTTTTGAAGATAAAAATGTTAATGAAAGAATCTTGTTAGAGAGCTTTTACGCAAAAAGAACTTTGACTATTGCTAAAGCCATACCTTGAATCCCTGAGCCTGCATTTCTAAGTCTTCTCAATTTTTATTCCGGTTAAGTCTTGTTGAGTACTTTTGTACTCAGGGTTCATTGACCCTTGTTGCAGGTGAGCCTCATGAGCAGGTCTGTTTTGGACCATGCTGCATGACTGTTGTTCAGGTCGATGACGATAAGTGAATGTGTGATCCTTGGGCAGGATACTTATATTGTGTGTTTGTATAATGTACTAATGCCACTCCACTACTACTATGGTTTGTAATAATTATTGAACTTAGTTTGTAAGGTTTGAAACAACTGGTTTGTAAACTAAGTTATCGTAAGACTTCCGCTAATTTACTCTGATGTAGATATTTGAATAAATGTTGTAATACTGCAATGACTCTGTAATGGGATCCTGCTCAGAAATCATGGATGATTCGAGGTTCCCCGAGGACACCCGATAGTCTTCTTAAGTTACCAGGAACATATGCATAGTCATCAGGGGTCGTTGGACAGTGATAGGTGCATGTGGGTCCTATAATTTAGGAGGTTCTGCCACAAGGAACCAGAATAGACCGGCAATGTGCCACTAGTTTAGGGCTCAGGGGCTGACCGACCCTCAGTTCCATATGACCCCAAGGTCATGGAACTCTTCAAAGACCCAGTGGCGGAGCCCAACCATCTGACCCACTAGAGAACACCTTATCTCGATTGCCTCCTCCACGAGGTGCTCCCTGCCGACAAGATGGAGGCCCGATGTCTCGTGTGTCGCGCCAAGTCCTTCATCATCATCAAAGGGGAGCTCTACAAGCGTAGCCACACTAGAATCCTATAGTGTTGCATCCCCACCGAGTAGGGGAAGGACCTGCTAGAAGACATCCATGGAGGGGTCTACGAACATCACGCCACACCTAGAACCTTGGTTGGAAACTATCGGCGCAAAAACGTGTCAATGCGCTGAGCACACAGCAAGTCGGAAGGATCTACTTAGGATGATCCCGAAGATCTGCTTGACTTCAATCCATCAATGACGAAGAATGTGGTGAGCAAAGTCTTATTTCTGATTGTCAATTCAACGTTCATTGCCCCCTGGTCTTGGATGCATTACCCCCAAAATCCTTAAGCATCACGTCGGTCTCAATCAAATCTCCTGGTCCCTTGCCAAGTTTACGAAAAGTGGTGTAATGCATAAGATTGATAGAAGCACCTCCATCCATCAACATCTTGCTCATTGGCTTCCCATCAACAAAACCTTTTACATATATAGTCTTTAAGTGCCGATGCTTGACTAGCTTATCGAATATAGTTTGTTGTATCACTGTTAACTTGGCAACTATCTCCTCATACTCCAATTCATCAAAATCTGAATAAACTTCTTGATTTGCTGGAGCCCTGAATTCTGATGGCAATAGAAAAGCCATTTGAATATTAGCCGATGGTTGACCCCTATCGGTAGTTTGTTTAGCACGCCACACTTGAGGTCTACCAGATGTCTGAGCCTATTCTAGCTCTATGTTCCTTAGGCGTTGCACCCTTCTTTTCTAGCTTCTTGTCAAACCTCCTAGACACCATTGCCCTTCCTGCCAAATATATTCTTCTTCATTATCTTCTTCTTCATAATCAGCCTAGTTTTGATCAACAACTCGCTTTCCTAGCCGATCATGAACACTTCTATTTTTTAAGCATCGATCCATATTATGATGATACTCATCTCGAGTATGGATAGACCGACGGTTGGCTTGAGATTGCATAAACTCCCAATATTGTTCGCTGCACTCTGGGCAATTATTTCTAGTAGGCAATTTCAAACCTTCATTCCAACAATGTCTGAAGAAAGGACAATTCCAATGTGATTCAGCTTGCTTTCTTTTATACCTCTCCTCATCTTGTTGACGCTGATATTCTTTCTCCTTTAACCAATGCTGATAATCCTTTTCCTTTTGCCTCTGCCATTTATTCAACAAAATACGGGATGTAACACACGACCTTGTTATCCCATCCCTTGATGTCTCTCCCCACTCATATCGGCTCTTCTATTGGTCACGAGGCCTTTTAATCTCTCGATATTCATCAGCCGATATTTGCATCTTCGGGTCGATGGTTCCAGCTTCTTTGGCCCTAGTTGATGTTAGGACTTTAGTCTTCCCTTTGAGCAACCTAGCATCAACTATGTTCTAATCTCTTGGGAAAGGATTATCATCAACTTTCATCTTCCGAGGTGTATCGAATTTGAGCCTTCCTCGCTGAATAGCCCTCTGTATATGTTGCCAAAAAACTCTACACTCATTAGTAGAATGAGAAGTGACATTGTGAAATTTGTATATGTTGCCAAAAAAACTCTACACTCATTAGTAGAATGAGAAGTGGCATTGTGAAATTTGCAGAACTTTTTATTCTTCAACTGATCGGGAGGTAACATAACATGATTGTCGGGCAACTTGATCTGTCCCTTCTCAAGCAAGAAATCAAAGAGCTTATTTGATTTTGTGACGTCGAAATCATAGCTCTCTTTGACTCCTCTTCCCCAAGGATTTGGCACCATTACTGTCTTCTTACCCCAATTCCATTTAGCCATGGTAACCTCTTCTTCTTCATCGTCCTTATAGCCGTCATTGACTGGATATGGATTATAGGTTTCGGCAATTGCGGCACTTTTCTAGAATCGGGTATCTTTGTGCATGTTCTAGAATTAGCTATTGAGCGTTGCCACTCATTGGGCCAACTGACCTAAATTGTCAAACTCTTGCCCAAGCAGCTTCTATCTCCATGTTGGCAACATTCCTTAAAGGCCAAAGCAGCTAGCTGATCATCAGTCAAATTCAATGAGAAGCACAAATTCCTATTTTCTCGAAATCTCTGAAGAAACTCAGTGCCCGATTCATTAGTTCTCTGCCTTATGGTCATCAAATCGGTAATTTTCTTTTCTCCTATCCTAGTATAAAAATATGTATAAAACTTATTCTCTAGTTCAGCCCAATTGGCAATGGAGTTAACTGACTGCGATGAAAACCAAGTGAAGGCTGGCCCTGACAAGGATAAGGAGAAGAAACAAACTCGATGAGCCTCTTCAATGGATGCCTCGCCCAACTGTGTAAGATACCGACTGACATGTTCTATTGTGCTTGTGCCATCTTGGCCAGTGAACTTAGCAAACTTCGGGAGCCTGTAATTTGAGGAAGAGCAACCAAGCCATACCACTCTAGGTATGGGCATTTGTACAAGAAGGTCTGCCCTTTTGGCTTCAAACCGAACTGATTCTTCATCATCTTGGTCACTCTAAGCAACAACTCATCAGCATTTGAATTTGGATTTCTCTGCATTTCCTGACCCATCTATGGATTAAAATTTTAGGTACCTTGATACCCTAGATTTGGAATCATGTGAACGGTGTTGTAATCTATGCTATAGTGATATACTTGTGGAATCTCTATCTGTTGGGTCCTTTGCTGGTTTACTCCTTGAAGTATTTGGTTGTAGATGCTAGGATATATATCTCTACGAATCCTTTGAACCGATGGCGCTATTTTTTGAGCCAATGACGGTATTTGGCCTGATGTGCCAAAATTGACCATTTGATTCTAAACTTGCCTCGTCGGCTGTTGCCCATGCTGCACTGACGATCCAGGATTATACTGTATCTGATTAGCAGTAGCACCTTGAACTTGCTTAGATGAACTCTGAACTACCTAGACATCATCATTACCAGCTGGTGCTGCTTCTTGATGGCTAGTACCGGCTTGATTAGTCCCCTGAGTCGACGGATGTGGAATAGTGTAGTAAATTGGTCCAACCTGATCAATTGGATATCCATGAAACACCTCTTTCATGGTGTTGTGGAATGTGTTCAAGAAGACTGTATTATGGTTTAATATGGCATCATGAACAAATTTATTTATAGCTTCTATGAAGAAATGCTTATCTTCAGCTTCGTTCATATCCAACTACCCATACAACAGAACTCTTGGTAGTGGATATTTCTAAATAACTATATTGTCACGTGTCTTAGTGTAGGACAACAAACATTTGTTCTAAAACTCTTCTATAGCTTTGCTGACGACATCTTTATCTTCATCAAGTAGGTCTTCATAAGGTACCATAAGAATGTCATTGTAGTTGTAAGTCGCCATGATGATTGTGGGGTCCCACCGGGCATGCCAGAATGTGTGTCGGCGCAAAAATGTGTCAATGCGCCGAGCACACAGCAAGCGGGAAGGATCTGCTTAGGATGAGCCCAAATATCCGCTTGGCTTCAACGCAGGACTAGCCGATCCTGCGAATTCCTCCCAAGCCATGCTAGTCAATTTGACCTACAATTAACAAGGACAGAAAGTTTATCAGTAATTTAAGGTAGAACATGCCGGTTTTTACCCAGATAGTTCTAAGTGTGCCGCTTCGGGAGCAGCCAGATGGGAAAAATCGACTAAACGGCCAATACGCGAAGAAATCGACTATTACAGACTGTAAAGCTTGCAGGTCATGATTGATTTTATGTTGTTAAGTACAACGCACGTGGATATAAGCAAAATCATCAGCTAGATGAGTATTACCAGTGTAAAGCATTAAGCCGATGAATTTAACGAGAAAGGATATAACATGTGGACAAATTGACTGTCTAGTACAAATGGATCTACAAACACTCTGAATCTAATCTATTACCATCAATAGTGAGGTTAGACCAGATCGATGGCAGCTATGATGAAAATAACAAACTAAAACCAAAGAATCTGTAAGACCATCTATACATCGATGGGCTCTCCGAAAGACATGCTATATGTGTGAATGCTCAAGCGAATCGGAGGAAATAGTCAATTTAGGTGAAAAGGGACTACAACATGTGAACAATTGACTATTTAATGTGGACAAATCTATGAACTCATCAGACTTAACTTGTTATCTCTAACAGTGAGGTTTGACCAGATCGATGACAGCAGTGATAAAGACAATAAATCAAATCTTTAAAGTACACAGATCTATTCATATTTAATAGAATTATGGAGACACAATGTAGGCATTAAAGCATAGGCAATCGGCTATTTAGTCGATGCAGGCATAGCAAACAGTTAAGGTCACGCCTGATTGAGAACAAATCTACCAACTAACATCCTCCGATCTAAAGTGCCATAAGTGGGGATCAACCAGATCGTTACAGCCATAATAGTGAACTATTGACCAGATTTAACTAGCCAACAAACCTCTTCAAGATCATACGTGCCTTAACCGCATACTATGCACAATCAAGATCGAGGTAGAACAGCCGATAAAATGTAACCCGTCACTCAAAGTAAGAAATATCGTACAGTAACAAAGCAAACAATTAGACTAAAAGGATGTGAGGCCGATCTAGATCGATCTCGGTCGGGTAGATTGATGTTGCTGAAAACTAATAACAATAAGAACATCAGGAAGATCGGTAACTTAATGAATCTACCCGAAGGACGCCACCCTTAGGTAGAGACGATAACTTGACCTTAATCTAATTCCAGCAGTGGAGGTCAAACTTAATCGATGCAGCCGTACTTGAACTAGATAAGAGTCGATAACTAGCTTATACTAGAGTTCACAGTGGAGGTCGAACTTAACCGATGCAGCCATACAAACAAAAGTATAAGCCATGATGGTACTTACAGACAAGCCGAAGGTCAGTAGGATGATGCAGACCTGCATGTTGAAGAACTGACCGATATCTACACTACTCCTACTCCTAAGGGTTGGCGTAAAACCAAAAAAAGTAACTTGTATTGATTGATTGGATGTCTTTTTTACAATAGCCAGGGTCCAATATTCATACCTAGAGACTAAGCATGAATCCTACTCGAGTACAACTCATTACAATCTTTGGTATAAAAGAAAATATTCCTAACTTAAGATAACTTGGACCCTAATCTTTCTCTTTTTGTAGAGTCTGACATGTATTTCCCGACGCCATCCGTAGCTCATTGTCGTTATCTGCTGACATCATTCGAAGAGAGCCGATTCCAGTGCGGCATCTGAATCAGCTGTTATCGATCCTTTTGCAATTGATTCCTTGATTGATACAATCTTGGAAGCTTTGAGTTCCCGTGTTCTTCTCCCCAAATTTTGGTGTAAATAGAAATGCATTCCGACAAGGTTTCTACTGGCCAAGTGTGATGGCCGACACCGAGCTAGTCGTACGCACCTGCAAAGGATGCTAGTACTACGCTCGGCAAACTCACCTGTTGGCCCAAGCGCTCTAGACGATCCCCATCACATGGTCATTCGTGGTCTAGGGGCTTGACCTGGTAGGGCCCCTCAAGAGGGCGCCCGGGGGCTTTATGTACTAACTTGTCGCTGTGGACAAGTTCACAAAATGGATAGTAGCTCAGCCGATCCCCGTGATCAAATCTGAGCAGGCCGTGTTGTTCTTCACGGACATCATCCACCGATTTGGGGTCCCAAACTCCATCATAACTGACAATGGCACAAAGTTCATCGGGAAGAAATTCCTCCGTTTCTATGACGACCACCACATTCGCATTGAATGGGCTGCCATAGCGCACCCTCGCATGAATGGGCAGGTCAAGCACGCAAACGACATGATCCTCCAAGGCCTCAAGCCTAGGATCTTCAACCGGCTCAACAAAGCCGGCGGACGGTGGGTCGTGGAGCTCCCCTCAGTACTCTAGAGCCTAAGGACGTCCAGCAGCCGGGCAACCTATAACACCCTAAAATATCATTTACAAATTAGTAACTAACTTTGAGCATTTATTTGATTTTCTATGTATTTTTAACCTACGCCAAATAATAAATTTTGGTTAAATAAAATTAACTATAAGGTTTAAAAACATGTTTGTTGCATTCATGTTGAAGCATACTATTTTTGGTTGAGTGTAGGGCTAGATTGTTTGAAGTTAAATTCAAATTTCATTTGAATTTGGCTTGGATTTGAAAACTAGAAAATAGGAAAGGATTTTTCCTTAAGAATTTTCTTCTTCCTCTTTTCCAACCATAATGCTGAACTGGCCCAGCCCCATCTCATGCTCGGCCTGATGGTGGCCTAGCCAGCGCCTCCCCCTCCTTTCCTTCTCCTCCCACACGTGGAATGCCCCGCACCGGCCCGCTCGCGGCCCGCTTCGCTTCGCTCCATGTGCGCGCCTTCTGCTCGGTGCCGTGGCCTAGCTTGGCCTACCCCATGTCATGCCCACACCTGCTCTCTCCCTTCCTCTTGCTATGATGTAGGACCCACCTATTAGCCGCCCACGCTACCTTCCTTCCCTGCCTCGCAGGTGATGGCATGCTTGCCATCAAAGGTAGCTGCTCCCACCGGGTCACCGCGCCCACATGGAAGGCATCCAAAATCGCCGCCTCCCACTCCCTTCCTTCTACCGTAGTGCCCCGCTTACCTACAAAACCCTGAGCCAGACCCCTCCCTCTCTCCTTTTCCCATTCGTGCTCAAGCTCTCATCACCGCTCTACAATACGCCGTTCATGAGCTCAATCGCCGTCGCCGACGCCTCCAAGAGCTCCACCGTACTTCCCCACATCCATAGGTACCCCCAATTCCTCATTTTGGTCAACCGTTGCTCGAGTTTCCCTAACCCATGCCCATCTTCTCTCTCCAGTCGCTGCCGCCATCGACCCGTAACTTCGGAGCCCTCCCGGACTCCGTGACCACTTCCTTAGACCTCGCGGTGAGCTCCTCCACCTACCCGTGCTCTCCGTTCAATGAATGATGCCCTGGAACACCATACCGGTGAGTTCCAGTCATGCCGGCCATGGCGCCGCCATGAGACCATCGCTCCGATGCGTTTTGAGCCCTAGATTTGCGCTCTGTTGAGTCCGCGAGACCTCGTGCTACGCGTCTGTGTGCACGGTTTGACCCAGGGAGGTTCGGAGTGCAGTACCGGCGTTCGCCGTAGCGCATGGCTCACCGCTAGCCATGGCAGGCTCACCAAAGATGTTGTGCAGCCGGTGGGGGGGTCTCCCATGCATCCCTCACCATCGGATCTATCTGGACGGCCAAGATTAAAACATACCAGTTCGGTATGTGGCCGGTCCACCGCGGACCATGGACTCGGTCCACAGCGCTACGTCAGCGTGCGCCCATTCACACGTGGTGCACCGCACCACTCACACATAGACATGTGGCATCCAGTCAGCAGCCACGTGGGTCAACCTGCGGTCAGCCACGCACGTTTTGCAGATTAGCCCCTCGGTTTCTAGAGAATCAACCCGCAGTCCAGTTCAGTTCAAAGGAATTATTTTTCAGTCCTGTTTTTATTCATTTTAGACCCTGTAGTTTGAATTGTTTTTCAGTTCAAATGCATGACATCCATAAAACATTCAAATTCAGATTTTATTAGTTTAAATTCAAATTTGAGTTCAGTTTATTTATAGAAATGCCATTGAACCTTATTTCATGCAAAACTTTTGCGTTTTAAGTCTGATTTGAGTGATTCTTTCGCTCACGTGTTCGTAGCAGTATGTAGAATAGATTTATAAGCTTTTCAATCTATGTTTCTACTATTTAGTGTACTATTCTAATAGGAGTCTATTTGTATGCTTGTAATGATTGGATTTGATGCTTGATTGGTGAATTGGAACACGTTTAGATGGTGAGTAGTTCGTGGTGACTGAGGATCAACATGAAGATCAGCAGTACCCAGAAGAGAACTTTGAGGAAGGCAAGTGTAGCAAAGGCCCCTTGTACCTATGAACTTTACAATTCATATTCATGCATGTGTCCAATTTGAAATACCTTAAGGACTTTACCTAGATTATTACTTGTACCTCCTATCCTTGTTACCTAGGGTTTGGGTATGCATTTTGGATAGATGTTGCAGTGCTTAACATAAAATAATTGTTAAACATGACTAAAGGCATTATGCAATGTGATAAAATGGAGCTTTTTAGCAACAAATAGGGGGCTAGAGTATGGGGTTCAGTACTCTAGTGCCTCTCCATAAGGACTTAATCCTGAAGTGGCCTCCCTGGAGGTTTCATACAACCCCAAGTGTCATATGGCTCTGACTTTAACCTGTTAACTAGATTGTACTAGCTCATCTGTAACTTTCCGTAAGGGCAAGAGGGGGCACTAGTTGGTATGTTTCCTTTCCTGCTAGGGTGTGTGTACCGTGCCGCGACCACGCGTGCCACTCCTAGAGGAGGGCCACATACGGCTAGATGGCTAAAACCTTAGCAGCTACGACTTGTTAGTGCGACTAGTGAAGGGTTACGTAGTGAAATCCTGCCACACTTCCTAGGTAGAGGTGTTGTGGGCTTTGTAAACCCCGATATTGGGAATCACGGCTCGGTGGGTAAAGTTGTACAATTTCTACAGAAATATTTGACCTGTTATAACAGTCGTGCTCACGGATATGAGCGATCTGGATCCTTCATGATTAGTGGTTACTATGGATGGTTGGGAATTGATATAAACTTGATTATACATTATTATCACTTGGGATTTGGGATTTTCACTAAAGTAGTGATTTAGGATGCTAAAACTTGATCAACTAAAATTACGAACCACAGTCAAACTGTGTCTAGCCTTTGAGCCTCATAGATCCCTTTGATATACTTGCTAAGCATGATGACCTTACACTTGCTTTACATTCAATGAAAATCCTAGATGGGTAACAGATAGCGTGTATGAAGAGTTTTTGGAGGATGTCCAGGACTACTAGGATGATGTTCACCAGTTGGAGTCCCTATGGCTGTTTTGGTTTAGTTTTTCATTGTGTGTAATAATATTGCCAATGAGCAAAACTATGTATTAACATTATGATGACATATGTGATGTAATAAGTACTTTACTTTGATATTATTACAATTTGATGGTATATGTGTGTTTGGACATCCTAGACGCACATATATGAGTACTTGATTTTGCTATGCAAAATTGGGCGCGACACAACTAGTTACACGCCGTTTTTATGGCCTACAGCTCCGAAGCCATCCTCCTGACCGGCCTCGACTATGGAGCACCAAGGTTCAAGGCCCACAACGAGCAGGAAAATGAAGCATCTTTGGAGGATGCCATGGACCTGCTTGATGAAGCACATGACATCGCCCTGCTCCGTTCAGCCAAATACCAACAAGCGCTACGACGGTACCATAGCCGATGCGTGCGGGGTCACGTCTTTAGCGTAGGCAATTTAGTCCTTCGCCGCATCCAGAGCAAAAAATCGCCACAAGCTTTCAGCGTCGTGGTAAGGATCGTAGATCATCGTAGAAGTACTTCGACCCGGCACCTACAAGGTCAAGACTAATGACGGCAAAGCCATCGCCAACACTTGGAACATCGAACAACTACATCGCTTTCACCCTTAGTCTTCTCGTTTCAAAGCTTCCAATATGCTTATCAAACTAAGTAATGTTTCTAAAAAATTGAAAAATGTTACCTCCTATCGGGTTCGCTTTTGATCTGATTGGTCTTCAGTAACACCTGACCCCGGCAACTACCTAGGGTCAGGTTTTACTCGGGGGCTGATAGGAGTACATTTACTCAGGAACATTTTCCCATCCGACACTTCTTTTTTATGACAAGACCTAGAAATAAGAGTTGTCGAAAACCATCGATGAGTAAAACTGGTCAGAATGCAAAAAGCCTATGCCCCGATGGCTACGGCATCACTTGCTCACCAACGTGATCATTACTTAGTCGCTCGCAACTTAAGTTTCTAATGCCTTAACATAAAACAAGGGTCCGATCGCAACAAACTTTATATATATATATATATATATATATATCCCATCTGACCCTTCTTTTTTATGACAAGACCTAGAAATAAGAGTTGCCAAAAATGAACGATGAGTAAAACTGGTCAGAATGCAAACAGCCTACGCCCCGACGGCTACGGCATCGCTTGCTCACCAATGTGATCATTACTTAGTCGCTCGCAACTTAAGTTTCTAATGCCTTAAAATAAAACAAGGGTCGGATTGAAATGAACTTTATAAACATATATATATTGAAAGGCCAAACAACGTTTCTGGCCATAACAATAGTCTTTACAAAAAGGCTGGCGTCACACTCTGCTATCTAACTAAACACCCTTGGGTAGGATTTCTTCGCCGACCTTCTCCGCCAGGTCCTATGCCGAGGGAGCCGCTTCCTTCTCAATTTCGTCCAGCTCGGCGTCAGTGTAGCTAGGCGCGAAGCCCTCACTGATCACCAGCAGGTCGATGTTAATGTAGTGGGAGCGGGCGATGGCGAACGCGTGCTGGACGCCCGTGTACAGGACCTCCCTTGCGAGTGCATGCGCTCGATCTAGGATCTGGGTAACCCGGACTATGAGCGAGCTCGTCTCCATGGCCGGGGCGACCCTGAGGTCATTGAAGACCAACCTAACAGCAGCACACAAGGTTTCATGGTCGTCGCTCTCTGACTAGAGTTGACCCCACACCTCAAAGAGTTGCCTCTGAAGGACTACCCAAGCCAAACATCAAAGAGCGTCAGAAAACCAACTACAAATGTCAAGCAAAAAGGTAACCAGAGCCTCACCTTTCACTTGCTCCTCGAGGACCATCTTCTCCCTCTAGAGCACGCCAACATCCCTGGTTAAGGCGGTGGCCAGGCCCTCAGCTTCTTCCTACAACTTTTGCTCATTTTGGAACACGCGCTGAGCATTGGCGCTCTCTTGACAAGCAAGGTCGAGTGCCGGGTGGAGCCGTCCAAGCTCCATGGCATCTTCCCCACCCTTGGTGACCACAGCCTTGAGCTTGTCCTCAGCCTCGTTGGCATGTTGATGGGCTACCCATTCCTTGGTCTAGAGGCTCGCCACCTCCTCCTGCAAACCACAGCACTCCGGCAGCAAGCCCCCAGACCTCCCTCTCATGACAGAGGAATAGGGACTTCTCCTGGTTGTGCATCACAAGGGTCTGCAAAAAAATCAGGTTAGAATTATATAAACAGGGCTCGAAAGTAGAAAACGTGAAGACACGACAAACCTAGATGGCCAGGGCAACATCATCCTTCAACACCCCCAACGCGTCAGTCAGAGAGTGGACTGCTGACTCAAGTTCTGAGTGCACTCTCGTCTAGTCCTTCACCTCCACCGGGTCATCGAGGGTGAACATGGAGTTGCTCGGGTCCAGCCACCTAGCCTAATGGAGCTGGTCTCTTCACCACATGAGTGGATCGTCATCCAGCCAAACAGGGAACCAGGAGGGCCCAACCCCAACCAAGGGGTCGGTCATTGCAATCGTCGGTGTCGACCCAACAGGAGCCGATGGTGCCTCCTCCATCACCGGCGCTCCCTTGGGAGCGGACCCTCCGATGGCAGAGGAGGTTGGTAGCTTGGGTTTTGAAGTTCAAGCCATCGCCGCATCCATAGGGGACACCTTGGTCACACCTCCTCTCGTTTGCCCCACCTCGGGCGCGTCGACCAGCGCGGGTGCCAATTCTACGAGCACCTCCTTCAACACAATCAGCGCCACCACCTCCCCCGCTTCCTCAAGCCGTGCCATGTCCGCCTTAGCGCCATCATAGTGCGCCCCCGACACCATGCCAGTCGGCCCCTGGGGGATTGGACAACACGCCAGGATCTTTTGCGGCACCAACTCTAGGCAGTTGTTGGGGCTGGTCCTACAGAAAGCACCAACGTCACACGATGAAATCCGAGAACACAACAAAAGGTCAAAGAAGTCGTTAACTCACCTCGATGCCATTATCTGAGAATGTTTTAGGGCTGGTCGCTCGACTCTGACTCTACCACGTCGGCAATTGGCCGCTTCGATCCCTCGGTGAGGTCAAATAGAGTAGGACGGACTTGCTCCTCCAACATTAGGGGTGCATCCTCCCCCACCAATCTTGGAGGCACATCCTGTTCGGTCTGTGTCGGGGCATGCTATGGAATCGGGGTTAGGTTGGCCTGCCCCATGTCGAGCTGCTCATCCTCGCGCGCAAGTGTGCCCTAGGGGATGTTGGGGTCAGACTCCTCTTCCTCCTCCTCATCACCATCGCTCTCCTCCAAGCCTTGTCGGCGCTTTCCACGCTATAGCCTTGCTTGCTCCTTCTTTGCCTTCGCTACCTCAGTCGCGGTGCGATTCACCGCCCTCCTGGCCATGTCCTCTGGCAGTGGTAGGTCAAACTCATGGGCGAAGAGATCGGGCTACAAATCTCGACGCTTAGGATATGAGAATAGAGGTGGGTCGGCCAAAGAAAGAAACTCAAAGAAGGCTTACTAGTTCAACGAAACCTATGTTCGGACGCAGCGCGGGATGCCCCGGGATCGAGTACACTAGGGCGAGATCCACCGATGGATCCGTCGGGCATTCCATCGCTTCCTTGATGCGTTGTGATGTTTCGTTGACGCTGAGGGCCTCACCGGCGACCATCACCATCCCTTTGGGCATAGAATCCAGCATCATCCGATACATCAGAAGAGCACGCGCCACCAGCAGCGCCAGCCTCCTGACATGGTATGCTCCAACGATGCTGGTCCCACAAAGATCGCGGCCCTTCAGAGTCACGATGGGCCCATACCTCCACGCGTCCGGCGCCTCCTCAATCAGGCGGCTAGCGAAGATCAGCAGGGGGCAGGCGTCGTCATTCCTCAGGTAGAACCAAAGCTTATGCCACCCCTTGTTGGACTACAACAACGGGATGGACATTTACTCCAATGACCGGCTGCCTCAAAGACGGATGCTTGCACATCCCATTGGCACCGCCAGGTCTGGCTTCTTCCTCTCCTTCTTCTTCTGTAGCTCGATGGCGAAGAAGCACTTCCATAACACGAAGTGGGGCTCGATCCCCAGATACCCCTCACATAGCACGACGAAGGCTGAGATGTGCAGAATCCCGTTGGGATTCAGATGTTGTAGCTCAACCCCATAGTAGTACAGCAGCCCTCAGAGGAATCAGTGGGGAGGAGTCATGAGCCCACACTCATGGAAGGGGACGAAGGAGATGACATAGCTGTCGGGCGGCGATGGCTCATCCTCGCCACCAGGTATGATCCACTCCATCACCGTGGTCCTTGCATAGAGAAGGCCCTTCTTAACTAGACCCTCCATGAGCACGTGGAGAATGTCGAAGTGAGGCCACGACTCCATCGAGGAATGGGGATGGCGATGTAGAAGATCAGGTGGTGGTGTAGGGCTGGAGAGCGAGAACTTCGCTGGTGGCGGAGTGGAAATAGGGGAACGAAGGCTGGAACTCAAGAGCAAAAGGCAGAAAGACTGGAGAGGCAAGGATGCGGCTGCACGTATGGAGGCTGGGGAGAAATGGCTCCGTTTATAAGGTAAGGGCGGAACGGGCGAGAGATGAACCATCCACCAAAATTAACACGCCCCACGCCTGACTAGATCTGTTTCCTTTGGGGGTCATGCCCTCACTGTTCCATGCCGCACCAGTCGCATCACTGTCTCGAGAGACAAGCGCATGCCTATCCAAATCTTCCCTACGAAGGATTCACCGGGCGACGATTCACCTTCAAAGGCTATGGGCCGCCGTAGGTAAGTGGGATACAGAGCTAAAAACGCTCCCATAGCCCATTAATGCCTAGGAGTTCGAAGGCTGGCCTACCAGTGGGTTCACGACCGCTCTAGGGCACCCTAGAGTGAGGGGAGGTTAAGGACGGGCCCACTAGTAGCCAATACCTAAGGCCCGCGAAGCGCCATGAGTGTCCCAACCCTTGTTTTGAGTCTTGGATGATGCAAGGTCCATGGTTTTTCCCCAAAGAAAGGCATCGAGCCTTCGGACGGGTCGAACAGATCCGAGAACTATATGGACCGGCCACCAAGAATATGGAGTCAGTCACCAGCTGAATTCGAACTGAGCCCCTATGAATGGGATGCCAGGGCTCCAATTGAACAAGCCCGTTAACAACTCACCGAGCACCATGCCCCATCCAGCGAGGAAAGCACAGCATGGCTCAGCCCTCCGTTCTAGTGAATGGATGCGTGAGGGACGACAATCACAAGACGAACTGACCCCCCGACCGGACCCATGCTACATATGGGGGCTCAGGGGCTCGGCATCGCAAAGAGACCGAACACGTGGTCGTAGACAAACGACGAGTCACCTCTGGCTGCGGAAACCACAGAAGGACTACAAAGCAATAGTAACAAATAGTACTCCTGTGCGCCCTCAAATGATGGATCATAAAAAGCCTTTGCAGGAGTGTCTCAGTCCTCCAAAGGTTTGGGGGCTACTGTCGGATATCTATATCCGGGTATCCAAGCCAAAGGATTAACGAGCGTCACGTTGGCTAATCTGATGGTTAGGGACGCAACTACGGCCTTGTCCGACCCCCAGGGGCCAGGCCACGCCTCGTTCGACTCTAAGGATGAGGTTTCTGCCTCATTCGACCTCGAGGCGTGGGCTCCAACTCCAAGGACAAGGTTTCTGCCTTGTTCGACCCTAAGGCATGGGCTCTGACTCCGAGGATGAGGTTTCCACCTTGTTCGACCCCACGGGGTGGGCTTTGACTCCTCTGACCCTAAGCCGTGGGCTCTGACTTGTCTGGTCCCATGGGGAGGGCTCCACCTTGTCCGACCCCCGAGGGTCAGATTCAATCTTGCTCAGCCCCCAGGGTGAGATTTCCACCTCACCCATTCCCTAGGGGTCGGATTTGCTACCGAACAAAAGCAGTGGCCCCAGGGTGGGACCCGAACTGCTTCAACCACTATGGCATGGAGGCGTACGCCCAGGAGCACATCTCGGGCGCATCCTGATGCAACTGGTAGTCGCATCAGCCCATGCTAGGAGACTCCCATCGCCCACCATGTCATTAGGCCCGCACTATGCTAGCCAACTCCCTGCCTAACCACCGTCCAACGCTTGTCAACCGGCATCAGTTGATTCGCACTGTACCACTAGCCCCCTGTATGGCCTCTATCAGGGGACCCTTTGACCATTCCATCTACTCGGATGGGATGGAAGACAAGAATGGCCCATGATGCCTGCACATATGCTACAGTGCCAATAGGACCTCGGTGCGACGCCGCTGCCACCACGATCTACAGGGTTAGCGGGACCCATGTGAAGAGGAGGATGGCACATCCCCGGGAGCCTTATTTTTCTTTCTTTTTTCCCTCTTCCCTTCTCTCTATCTCTGGTATCCTATTCTCTCCCCCTTGGTCTATAATAGGGAAGGCAGGGCACCGTTCAAAAGGGGAGATCGACCGATAGATAGATCGAACAGTAGAAACATCGATTAATCAAACCACAGAGACTTGGGAGCTCCTCCCTCTCTCGCTAGTTTGCAACCCCCTACTACAAACTCAGTGCTGGTAACACGAGCAGCCCAAAACTGGACATAAGGACATTTGGCCCGAACTAGTATAATCCTCATGTCCTCTTAGCACACCATCTAAGCCAGACACGCAATATTAGGAATTTACTCATTGGTGTTTACTCGAAACACCGACAACAGCCTTAGCTAGGCGATTGATCTTCATCCCCACACCGTGGTGGATGTCATTAATGTCATCCCCAAGATTTTTGGACTTGAGGAGTCTTTCTGAGAAACGATTATTTAACTTCCTATTTTCTAAGCGCAAGGATTTGATTGCGGCGCTTAGAGAAGCGATGGTGGGTTCCTTGGGAATTTCTAAATCCTCGTTGCTGCTCTCAAACTGCCTAGGAGGACGCTTGATAGTAGGAGGCTTACAGAACCTCCTAATCTTGGTAGGCTGGCGAGATGACTTAGCCTGCTCCGTATCTTTCGGAGTCCAAGCTAGTTTGAGAGCCTTCTCGTATCCTCCCTCGGGTTTGCAAACACCAACTATGGTGAAGCGCAGTTGTCCTGGAGGACTCTTGGAAAGAAAAGATGAGCTAGACTAGGAGTGAAAGCAAACATCGCCCGAGGGCGTTACATGGGAGTTCTTGTACTTTTCTCCTGGCTGTAGGCTCGGCCCGCCTTCTTCGGGTAGCATCTTCTTGAGGCCGAGGGCGCCTTCGGTGGGCCTCTTGTATGGGTGCGTGTGCCTGACCTTTCCTCCTCTAACAGGTGCAGCAGATCTTGCTGTAGAACCTTGGCTAGCTTCGCTCTTTTGTGGCGGCAAGATAGCTAGCGACTTCATGATGATGGCTTTAGCCTCCTCTACGACTTGCTCACTAGCATGGAAAACTTGATTTGGAGGAGAGAGTACTCCCTCAAGGTCGTAGGTTGAGTTGGAACCAATAAAGAGTGCTAGAGATATGCCAGCCATTGGAATGCTTTGGAGAAGGAGAGGAGAAGATGTTTGGTGTGAAGAAATGGAGAGGCTAGGGGTGGTTTATATAGCACAAGGAGGCCTCTACCAGGGTAAATCAACATAATGATGTGCCAATCACACAGATTTATGAATCAGAGAGCGTCAAGAGCAGAGGTCAGAAATCGAGGGAGTAAAAACCCCAGCGATGGGGCGGCCGCCCCCAAGGTACGGCTGCACCCTGGTTCCTCCCCCCTGCTCACTGCTTTTAATGGTGATTTGATGCTCATGAGTAGGAGATAAAAATGCATGATTGGGGATTAAATGAGAAAGTAATTGCGTGGTCAAAAATATTTCAAAAGGGTAAAAGAGGAAAATGCTAAATGAATTTGTTGAAGTCTATCAAATTTATGACATCTATTTCTTCTTCAAATTTAAGTAAAGGTTCTAGGAAAACTTTAACCGTTGACCGTTTACCTTGAAAATATTACCTTCATCGTCTTGAATCGTGATCGCGCCGTGTGACGACGTGTTGACGATGGTGTATGGTCCTTTCCACTTGGTCCACAGTTTTCCTTCACCGAAGAGCTTGACTCTTGAGTTAAATAATAGTACTTTGTCTCCCTCTTTTATCTCTTTCAGTTTGATTTTGTGATCGTGCCATCTTTTGGTTCTTTGTTTGTATAATTTGGCACTGTGGTAAGCTTTCTCTCTCCACTCTTCTAGCTCGACAATTTGTTTTTGTCTATTTCTACCGGCAAACTTAACATCCATATTCCAGCTCGTGATGGCCTAGTGAGCTCTATGTTCAAGCTTAACTGGTAAATGACAACTCTTCCCAAACACAAGCTGGTATGGTGACATGCTGATGGGGGTTTTGTATGATGTCCTGTATGCCCAAAGTGCATCAGGTAGCTTGTTTTTCCACTCTTTTCTTATCTCGTTGATCATCTTTTGTAGAATATTTTTGATTTGCTTATTAGATGTTTCTGCCTGACCGCTTGTTTGAGGATGGTAGGGTGTGGCTATGTTGTGCTTCACTCCAAGCTCCTTCAAGAAGGTTCAGAAGGTCTTATCGATGAAGTGAGACCTTCCATCACTTATGACCATCCTAGGTGTTCTAAAGCGAGGGAAAATCACTTCATGTAACATCTTCCATGCATGCTTGGCATCAGCAGCTCTACATGGTAATGCCTCCACCCATTTGGATACGTAGTCAATGGCTACTAGGATGTACTCGCAGTCTATGGACTTTTGGAATGGTCCCATGAAGTCAATTCCCCATACATCAAATAGTTCCACTTGAAGGTTGTAATGTAGGGGCATTGCATTGTGAGCGGTGATGTTCCCATGCAGCTGACATTTTTTACAGCTTTGGATGAACTCTTTGGTGTCTTTTGTACATCGTGGGCTAGAAGAATCCACACTGCCAAATCTTTGCTTGGGTGTGGAATGCTCCATAGTGGCCTCTGTACGGTGCTGCATGACATCTTTTTATGATTTGGATTCCTTCCACCATTGGCATGCATCTCCTCAACAATCCGTCAGAGCATACCCTATATAGGTATGGGTGATCCCAAAGGTGACATCTGCTCTTAGCTTGAAGCTTTTTCTTATTTTCCTCTGGTGGTACGGTATCCTGCAACCATGAAGTTCATAATGTTCGCATACCAAGTCTGTCACCTTCAGTAGCATGTCGTCACGTAGGAAGTCATTTGAGGATAACTCTTGCATGTTAGTGACTTGCATATGCGTTAGATGGTCTGCAACAGTATTTTCTACTCCCTTTTTATCTTTAATTTCAAGATCAAATTCTTGGAGTAGAAGTATCCATCTTATTAGTCTAGGTTTAACATCTTTCTTAGTGATCAAGTATTTTAAAGTAGCATGACCAGTGTAAATAATAACTTTTGCTCCAACTAAGTAAGATCTAAACTTATCAATAGCAAAAACAACTGCTAGAAGCTCTTTTTCCGTGGTTGCATAATTTACTTGTGCTCCTATCAGAGTTTTGCTAGCGTAAGCAATTGCATGATGCTTCTTATCTCTGGTTGGGCCAATGACCGCACCAACAGCATAGTCACTAGCATCACACACTATCTCAAATGGTAGCGCCCAATCGGGAGGTTGAATGATTGGCGTTGAGATGAGTGCTTTCTTAAGAATGTGGAAAGCGTCTACGCACTCATTGGTAAACTTGAAAGGTGCATCCTTAGCTAATAGAAATCTTTGATGAATCTTCGATGGAACCCCACATGACCTAGGAAGTTGAGGATTCCTTTCATGTTTATAGGGGGTGGTAGTTGCTCTATAACCTCAATCTTGGCTTTGTCTACCTCAATCCCCCTCTCGAACATAAGATGCCCAAGAACAATGCCCTCTCAGACCATGAAATTGCACTTTTCCCAATTAAGCACCAGTCCTTTTCTTGGCATCTCTGCAAGACCTTGTCTAAGTTTTCTAGACAATGATCAAAAAAATTTCCATAGACCAAGAAGTCATCCATGAAAACTTCCATGACTTCTTCGATCATGTCAGAGAAAATAGACATCATACACTATTGGAACGAAGCAGGTGCTTTACACAACCCGAATGACATATGTTGATAAGAATACATTCCATATGGGAATGTAAACATGGTCTTGCTTTGATCGTCGGGGTGGATGGGAATTTGGTGATATCCCAATACCCATCAAGAAAATAGAAGAAAGAGTGCTTCGCTAACCGCTCTAATATTTCATCAATGAAAGGCAGTGGAAAGTGATCTTTCTTTGTAGCCTTATTGAGTTTCTGGTAGTCAATGCACATTCTCCACCCCGTGATAGTTCATTGTGGAATTAATTCCCAGTACTCAATGCACATTCTCCACCCCATGACGGTTAGTTGTGGAATTAATTCATTTTTATTATTCTCAACGACTGTCATCCCTCTTTTCTTTAGCACCACTTGAATGGGGCTAACCCATTCGCTGTGTGGTACAGGATAAATTATCATGGCTTTGAGAAGTTTAAGGACTTCCTTCTTCACGACTTTCCTCATCGCATTGTTCAGCCTATGCTGAGGTTCTCTAGGCGGTGTGCTAGAGGGATCAATTGGAATGCGATGGGTACAGAGGGTTGGACTAATCCCCTTAAGATCTTGAAGTGAATACCCAAAAATAGGCCTATGTTTCTCTAGAACGGTGATGAGTTTGGCTGTCTCCTCATCTGAAAGCTTATCGCTTATGATTACAGTCATTTCAGAGTCACCATTAAGGAAAGCATAACGTAGGCCTACAAGTAGGGGTTTAACCTCGATTGGAGGTCATGTTAGTGTTTCTTGTGTGGGAAGTTCTATGGTTTCTCCTAAGTCATCCTCTTCTTGAATGAAGAGTTTGGCATCATTATCTATGGATGACTCGGGAGACTCAAAGGTTGAGACAGGCATGACCTCTTTGGATGGTTTTGTGTAGGGGAGAGGCTCTGCCACTGAGTTTTTGGCTCGAGTGATAGGAATAGAAAAGTTGTTTCTCCCTAACTTTAAATCTAGGTTTCCTGATGCTGGTGGCTCCTAGAAGAGTTTTTCTAAAGGATGCCCTATCATGATGTCAAAATCTTTGATGTCAAAGACATGAAAATCAAGGGCCATTTCGACACCGCCATGATGAATTGTTATGTTGTGGAGTATCCCAAGTCCTTCTAGGCTAGATCTTAGGGCAATCCTGAGAGACTTGACTATTGGAGCAAGAGGTTTGTCACTTAGGTCGGTGCTTGCAAAAGATACGGACATGAGGTTTGCTCCAACAGTAGGATTATAAAGAATATCCACCATAATTTTGTAGAGTTGGCATTGGATGGTTAAAGAAGGGGTGCGAATCTGAATTTCTTCAGAAGAAAGCTTCGCTTGTTCAACCCATTCATTGCACATGATGGTTATCAACTCCTTGATAGTTTCTCTAAGAAAACTTCATCTAATGGGTCAAGAGGAGTGACAGGAATTGGTGGCTTCTTTTGACATGAATATTTTGAGGTGTTTCCAAAATCTTCAAAAAGTTCATCCTCGAAAGGAAAATACGAAGGATGAAAATCTTCCTCTAAAATTTCTGGTTGGGTGAGGGTCTCTGGAATGGAGGTAAAAGTTCAGACTCAGCCGAAGAGATTTCCTCATGACTTGATTCAGGTTCTACTCGGAGAGGTTCTAGGGGAAGAGTGTTCTCTAGAATGCGATCTAAGAGCACTTCTCCTTCTGCTGTGGTTTTATGGTTAAATGAACCTTCGACAGTGATATCAAGCTGTAGGTGTCGGTGTTTCGGACCGGGGGGGTCCTCAACCAACCAGTGAATTTGTTCTGTGTACTCTTGATTCTGGATGGTGATGCAAAGAGACACAAGGTTTATACTGGTTCAGGCAATCGAGGCCCTATGTCCAATCTGAGAGGTTGATCTTGTATTCCTTGCACCGAAGTGCTTGTAGTAGGGGGTTACAAGCTAAGGGAGAGAGAGAGCTGGTCCTAGGTCTCGGTAGGGTGTCGTGCGGGCCGCTTGAGGCATTGCTCTCAGGCGGCAAGGATGTGTGCGTGTGTGTGTGTTACAAGGTGTTCTCCTCTCCTCCCCCTCTAAATGGCCCAAGTCCTCTCCTTTTATAGTTGAAGGGAGGACAAGGACAGTACATGTATTACTATGTGGCATCGTGCCAACAGGGGCAGCATGTCCGAGCCCTGTGGTCTGTTCCTGTGGCGGCATGGTCATCGGAGTGGTCCATCCTTGGAGCACTAGGGCGGCGTGGCCGTCCCATTCGATCCTGTGCGTCGTGGGAGCCCCAGGACAACCTCGGAGTGGGTGCGGCGGCGGACGTGCAGACTACTGTGGATGGACTGTGCACGAGGCCGAGGCTTGATCGGCACCGAGGCTGCACCATAGTGGAGGGTCTCGGCGGGCACGAACCCCAAGATAGCCGAGACCTTGGTGTGCAGTGCCGAGGCCTCTAGTGGGCGGCTGATCGTGGGCATAGCGTTAGGACACAGTGGCCGGTAATCCCCGCCATACCCTGTCCCGGCCGGTATGGCGCTGATCGTGGACACAGCGTTAGGACACAGTGGCCGGTAATCCCCGCCGTGCCCTATCCTGGCCGGTATGGCGCTGATCGTGGACACAGCGTTAGGACACAGTGGCCGGTAATCCCCGCCGTGCCTTGTCCCGGCCGGTATGGCGCTGATGCGACCTTGGGTCCCGTCGGCCATTCCGTGGTGTTTGAGCCATCGTCCGGCTGAGATTGCGGGAGTGGTTGAAGCATTAATGAGACATGACGCGCTGTCTGGAGGGTCGGTCGAGGCGGGGGGTGATGGGCTGCGGACGACCCGGCCTCGAGCAATACGAAGAATGAGGCCTCGCGCGAGATGGAGAATGAGGCCTCGCGTGAGACGGAGATCGGGCTCCTTGCCGAGGCCTTCCATGGAGAGCCTCGGGCGAGGCGGAGACGACGCTCCCTGCCGAGGCCTTCCTTGGGGAGCCTCGCACGAGGCGGAGTTTGTGTCAGGATGCCGAGACCTCCTGCTCGAGGCTCGAGGCGAGGAGGAGGAGGACCCAGTGGGCCCGGTCATGGTAGGTGAGGGGCCCACGGCTTACCTTCTAGCTTTATTTTTTAGATGGGACCTTAGCGACCCATTTGATGTTTGCTTGGGATACCCCGTTCTAAGGTACCTGACAGTAGCCCCCGAGCCTCGGGGGGAGTGCGTGCACTCTCCCTGAGGGTTTACCGCGGCTGGGTTTATACCCGCTCCGTAGGAATTGGGGTTTGTTTTTTGAGGTTGCGGTGGGTGCGCGCGAGCGCACCCACCGGGTGTAGCCCCCGAGCCCCTGGAGGAGTGAAGTTACTCCTCCAAGGGCTTTCCCCATTTTCACGTTTGAGCGAGTAGTTCTTATTGCATTTGCTGAGCCCATAAGCGCAAGTTTGGGTTGCAGGGGTCTCAGCGGGGCTGCAGGAAAAAGCCCTCTAGCCTCCGCATGGAGCGAGAGGTTCGTCAGGGCCCCCCTGACTTTGGGTATGACCCTCATGCTTTCTTTCGCTCGGAAGGAGGGGTGGAATGTGCCAGGCTACCCTCGATGGGCGCGAGCGTGGACACTTCCGGTGAGCTGTTATCGGGTAGTCCGAGTGGAGGCCCGAGCCCCGTTCGCTAGGGGACGGCTAGCGGTCCAGAGACGCACTCCAATTGTACCAGAGGGTTTCTCTAGTGGGTGCTGAGGTCGTTCGCTGGGCCTCGGTGGCTCGGTGCCTCCCTAGGGTGGGATCCCATTCGGATACTTCCCTACCGGTCTCGGACACGACTTAGGATGCCCCGAGCGACTGTTCGCTCGGGCCTGGGCCATTCGTAGGCTTGCCCCGAAGTCATCCCTGACTCTGTTGCCCTAGGGCGGCTGTTGAAACCTCTTAGAGGCCCAGCCTTCGAACCCCTGGACCGTAGCGGGCTCGGTGCCCTTTATCGTGTTTTGTAATGAAACCTCTAGCGTGGGCTTGGACCGTTTGTCTTGGTCTTCGGGTGCGAGAGGAGCCCCAGAGCCTCTGCCTGGAGCAAGAGGGCGGTCGGGGGTCCTCTGAATTTTTCATCCGCCCCTCACATATCCTTTTCGTTTGGACAGAGGGTTTGTTTGCCGAGCCTATTCTAGTCTCGGCAAGGTTGCAGGAAGAGCCCCTAGCCTTTGCGCGGAGCGAGAGGGTCGTCGGGAGTTCCCTTGACTTTTTATACGCCCCTCGCGCGTGAGGGTTTGTTTGCCGAGGCCCCCTTTTGGGCGCGAGCCCGAGTTGTGGGGTCTCGGCGTATTTGCAGGAAGAGCCCCCTAGCCTCTGCACAGGGTGAGAGGGCCGTCAGGAACTCCCCTATCTTTTTGTATGACCCTCACACTTCCTTTTCGCTCGGAAGGAGGGTTTGTTTTGCCGAGCCCCTTTGAGTGCGAGCTGGGGTCACTGGGTCTCGGCAAGGTTGCAAGAAGAGCCCCCTAGCCTCTGCATAAAATGAGAAGGCTGTCGGAGGTTCCCCTGACTTTTTGTGCGACCCTCGCGCTTCCTTTTCGCTCGGAAGGAGGGGTGGAATGTGCCTCGCTACCCTCGATGGGCACGAGCGGTGGCACTTCCGATGAGCTGTTATCAGGTAGTCTGAGTGGAGGCCCATACCCCATTCGCTAGGGGACGGCTAGTGGTCCAGAGACACACTCCAAGAGTACCAAAGGATGTCTCTAGTGGGTGCCGAGGCCATTCGCTGGGCCTCGGTGGCTCGGTGCCTCCCTACGGTGGGATCCCATTCGGAGACTTTCCTCTGGTCTCGGACATAACTTTGAGCGTCCCAAGCGTTTCGCTTGCTTGGGCCTCGGCCTCGTATGGGCTCGCCCGTGGTTGTCCCTGACTCTATTATCCTAGGGCGGCTGTCGAAACCCTTTGTGGCCCAGCCTTCGAACCCCTAGATCGTAATAGGTTCAGAGCCTGGTTCCTTCATACGAAAGGAATAGGCCGCAGGGAATATCTTCCCTATTGGCTCGGCACGGGCGGTGCGCCTTTTGAGGCGGTTTCATGGGGAGTCAAAATGACGCCTACTGCCATAGTGGCCGAGCGTGACGTGGTGGATGGGACGTAACTGTCCTCGCATTTAATGCGGGAGACGTGGGCGCGTGGGCCGACGAAATCGGCTCGTGGTTAACTGCACCGGACGGGAAAAACCCCCCCGATTTCATCGCTCCTTCGTTTCGCCTCCTCCCTGCATAAATACTCGAGGAGTCTCGCCCCTCCTTGTCTTACCTTGCCTGCATCAGCACCGTCTTTGTCATGCCATCGCTAGCGCAGCGGGTGCCGGGAAGAAGAGGAGAGAAGAGCGAGCCTAGGGAGACAGCGAGAAAAAAGCGAGAGCGTGGGAGGGAGAGAAAAAACTCACCGTCGCCCTCGATTCCTCCATCGTACCCATGGCTGGCGACATCATTGTTGTCGAGGCGGACCCCTGGGATCCATCGGATGTCACCGAGGAGATGCTCCAGCCGCTTGTCGACGGTGGACTCCTTCGCCCGGTGACAGACCCCGCTAGGCCAGAGTGGATTGCTCCGTACGATGAGCCGGAGCCGAGGCCTCATGACGGCTATGTCGTGAACTTCGTCTCCTTCCACGAGCGCGACCTCGGTGTCCCGGTGGACCGGTTCATGCGGGCGCTCCCACACTACTACGGTGTGGAGCTCCACAATTTTAATCCCAACTCCATCGGTCAGGCGGCTATCTTTGTTGCCGTCTGCGAGGGGTATTTAGGGATCGCTCCCCATTGGGAGTTGTGGCTCCATCTGTTCCGGGCGGGGCATACTACCAAGCCGATGGGCACGTCGGGTAAGAGGAAGGCGGCGAGGGCCGGAGGCTGCACTCTCTAAGTGCGTCAGGACCGCCTGCACCTCTACATCCTGGCCCAACTCGCGTCCTCCAACCGCCGGTGGTACACAAGTTGGTTTTACCTCCGCAACGACGATGGAGGGCTTCCCCCCTACACTGGGCGGATTGTGGGGAATTGCCTGGAGAAATGGAAGTGGGGTGTCCTGAAGGTCAACCAGCCCAAGCTGAAGCCACTCCTAGAGGGGCTGGCGAGGCTGCGAGGCCATGGCCTCACCGTGGCTGTGGTCGTGGCCGCCTTCCACCGCCGGAGGGTGCTGCCGCTGATGGCTCGGCGGTGGCGGCTGTTCAAGAAGAAGCCGGGTGAGCCCATTGAGGGCACTCGGATGTCCTCCTCCGCCCTTTTCGACGAGGAAATTCTTCGTCGGGTGGGGGAGACGGTAGAGGCGAAGCTGCGGGGCGGCAACTTGACCCCTATCGCGATGCGGCCATCACGGGGGTTCCTTTCGCTGGTAAGTCATGTGCCGCTGTAGCCTCTGAGCCTCCTTAGTCTCCCCTTACCCCTTGTTCCCTCATGCGCGTTTGTCGTTCCTTCAGGGGATGAGGGACATGCACTCCTCTCCACCGCCCGTTCCCGAGGACGCGGGGCGGCGGGCGATCAACTACGCTCACGCCGATGCGCAGAAGAGGCGAAAGGACGCCAAGGTGGCGAAGCGCATGAAGCACATCCTCATGCGTGAGGAGCTGGATAAGCGCCGCCATCAACAATGGAAGGATGGTCTCCCGTTGGAGGAATCCCCGTTGACGTTGTTGTCGATGGAGGCCTCGGACGGGAATGACAAGGGTGAGGGAGGGCGAGGTCCCCTGGACCACCTTCCTGATGTCATGGAGGTGGCGCCCGGGGCGTCGGCAAGCAGCCCGGCACCCCCGAGAAGGGGAGGAGAAGCGGACCCGGGGCTGGCGGTTGCCCGCTCCGGGGCCAAGGCTGACACGCCCGAGGCGCGGGCGTTAGGCAAACGCGTCGTCAGCCCGGTAGGCTCGGTGGCCGTGGTGGAGCAGGTGGTGGTGAAGGCAACGCCACTGCCCCTGTAGAGGACCGAAGGGGCACCAGGGTCCGCTGAAGACCGACCGGCGCCGATGGATATGGAGGCGACGTCTCTGCCGCCGCCTCCGCCGCTGCGGATGAGGTTTGTCATGGCGAAGCGGGTGCCGCCCCATTCAAGGTAAGTGTATTCTTGGCAGGGTCATAGTGTCTTCCATTCGCTTTTTTGGTTTTGCGCTGACCCTGTAGGTTAATTTTCCTTAGTCAGAAGCGGCCTACGGACGACCTTCCCTTGGCGCCCCTTAAGGCGCTTAAGGCGAGCCCCGGCTCCTCCACCCACTGGGTGGTAGAGGCACAAGCCGCCATCCACCGCGGCGCGGTGTCGGCGAGGGTCGACCTGAAAGAACCGGCCGCCCAAGGAGGGGCTACCGAGGCGGCCCCTACACCGACAAGAGAGGGATCGCTCCCATCCCGTGGGGGTGAGGCTCACAAGTCGGATGGGGCCGGCGTGCCCTTGGTTGTCGAGGCCCCCGGGGTCTCCGAGGCTGAAGCGACGGAGGACAGGGTGCCCAAGGCTGCCGAGACCGCAGTGGCCGCGGCCGGTGTTTCTGCGTCCTCTGAGGCCACGATGGCGGAGGCTAGAGCCCCCGAGATCACCATGGCTGTCGTAATGGCGGCGGGGCCATCCGTCCAGGAGGCAGAGATGAAGGCGGCGGAGGCCTCGGTGGCGCCCTTGGCTCAGGGGCTGCCGTTGTTACGAGAGAGCGCTCGGGAGGCAGAGGTCTATCCGATCTCTTCCGACGATACCTCCCGGGTGCGGGAGGTGGTGGACGCCGAGGACGCTGGTGTCATGGAATAGCCGGCACCAATCTTGAACGAGGGAAGTTCGGCCCTCGTGCAGGCGCGACCCGAGCCTTGCGGGTGGGACCACCCGCGGGTACTGTGGCGGAGCCGGGATGACCCTGAGGGGGAGCCTCTATTCGCCCTCAAGGATGCAGCCAAGGGTGGGCGGTGGGGTACCTTCGAGCAATACCGCCAGCTGGCGGAGCGGTCGCTGCGGACGGCCTTGTCCGTGGTGGCCGATGAACTACCTGGAGTCGCCTAGGTTCGCGTTTTCCTTTCTCATGTGACGTCGTTCTTTTCTCGGTTTTGTCGCAATCGACGACCTCTATTCTGTTTCCTCAGGAGCTCGAGACCCGGTCCCTCAGGAAGTTGGTCTTTCTCCAGCGGGAGAGGGGCATCTGGGACCAGCTTCAGTGGCAGAAGGGCCTTCTTGCCGACGCTAACGAGCTTCTATTGGTGTGAAGCACGGAGGTGGAGGACCTCCGCCTTCGCTGTGCCGACGCGAAGGTCGAGGCGGCCATGGCCCAGACGCAGCTCGCCCCTTTGGCAGCGCGGGTCAAGGAGCTTACCTGCGCGGTCAGCGATCGGGATGCCTTCAGGTCCCGGGCTGAAGAAGCGACAGCCTCGGGTAAGGCCCTTGCCGGGTAGCTGGGGGCAGAGGAGAGTGCGCACCGGCTGACAAAAGGCGCTCTGAATGAGGCCCTTGCTACGGTTGAGGCCTCGCAAATCGAGGCTGTGGTTTGGAAGGGGGCGGTCGAGGGCGAGTTCTAGTCCCCTTGTTTTGTTTCCTTTTCCTTATGTTCGCTCCCTGACTTCCTTGTATGACGCAGAGCTGGGAAGTGAAGCTTCTAGGGTGGCCAAGGCCTCTAGGGTCGAGGCCCAGCGGTTGAAGGGGAAGGCCGAGGCCTATCAAGCCGAGACCCGACGCTGGGAGCAGAAGGCCAAGGGTGAGTTCCGTGGGCTTCCGTTCCTAACTTTGGTTGTTCTTTCTCTCACTCGACCTCATTCCATTTTCTGCAGTGCAGAGTCAGAGGCAGAGATCATTCGGGCCGCCGAGGCTTCCAGCGCGGTGCAGATGGTGCTCGAGACCGAGATTGGGGAGCATGAGGCGCTGAAGCATGCTGCCCTTTCCACCTGCGAGGCCTTGGAGGTCGAGGGGGTTCAGTCAGGCAGCTCCCTAGGGAGCCGCTTGATTGCGCTGAGCAGCCAGATGTGCGAGCGGCTGCGAGGGGCACTGCACACGGGTGTCAAGCAGGAGCTGGCCGTCATCTCCTCTCACTACCTTGGGATCGACCTCCCGGCCATCAGTGATGGCTATGTTCTGCCTGATGATGACGAGGAGGCCGATGCAGCGATCGCGAAGCTGATGGAGGCGGCGGAAGGCCCTGGCACGGCGCTGGTGACGCTCTTCGAAGAGCAGGTGGTTCCTCCCCTACCATCTGCTAGTGCTGAAGGCCCTGAGCCTTGATCTGGGCCCCAGGGGCTATGTAAAAATAGAATAGGGGTTATTTTTTGTATCATAACGCTTGTGGCCATCGAGGCCTTTATTTTTGAAGTACTTGTGTTTCTTAGTTGTTTTTCTTATGTTTCTGAGCCTCTGCCCTCTGTCGCTCCTGATCAGATTTCGTTTGCAAAACACCCCCTTGGGGCCTAAGCCGTCCCTTGAGCGAGAGGTAGTGAGGGAGTGCCGTAGCCCGAAGGCATAGGCCATCTCGTGACTCTACCGGCCTCTTGCTTAGGAAACAGACCTTGGTCCGAGGGGTTTTTACAACTGATTCGTCAGAGCCTGCTAGGGACTTGGCATAGGGATTTTTGCGAAAAACAACTGAAGAATGGTGCATGGGACCTAGGGGACGCCTAGGGGGGGGTCCCCTATCTAGCCCCCGAGGGAGGCTTGGTTCTGCCGAGGCAGAACCAAGTCTCCCTTGCCGTGTTACTGTATTGCCGAGGCCTACGATGGGCTCGGGGGGTTTCTCGAAAAGTTAGACCAACTAAAGAACGCTTTTTAATTGTATTTCGAGAAACCATATATACAATGCTTGGAAATTTAGGGATAAAAGCAACGTAGTTGTTCTATGTTCCAAGCGTTGGTGAAGACTTTGCCCTTCTCATTGGCCAGTTTGTAGGTCCTGGGCTTCAGCACTTGGGCGATGATGTACGGTCCTTCCCATGGCGGGGTCAGCTTGTGGCGACTCTTGTTGCTCTGTGCTAGCGTCAATACCAGGTCGCCTACCTTCAAGTCTCGGCCTCGGACGCGTCGGGCCTAATAGCGCCGCAGGCTCTGCTGGTATTTGGCCAAGTGTAGTAGCGCGATGTCTCGGGCTTCCTCCAATTGATCGAGGGCGTCCTCTCGGGTGGTGCGGTTACTTTGTTCGTTATAGGCTTGCAGCCTCGGGGAACCATATTCCAAGTCGGTGGGGAGGATGGCCTCGGCCCCATAGACTAGGAAGAAAGGCGTGAATCCCGTGGCTTGGCTTGGAGTGTTCCTCAGGCTCCAGATGACTGATGAGAGTTCGGCGAGCCATTTCTTGCCAAACTTTTTCAACCGGTTGTGAATCCTTGGCTTGAGGCCTTGTAGGATCATGCCGTTGGCACGCTCTACTTGGCCGTTGGTCCTTGGGTGTCCTACGACTGACCAGGCCACATGGATGTGGTGGTCGTCGCAAAACGTCAAGAACCTTTTGCCGGTGAACTGCGTCCTGTTGTCGGTGATGATGGTGTTGGGGACCCCAAACCTGTGGATAATGTCAGTGAAGAACAGCACTGCCTGCTCGGATTTGATTCGATTGATCGGACGAGCCTTGATCCATTTGGAGAACTTGTCGATTGATACCAATAGATAGGTGAAGCCCCCGGGGGCCCTTTGCAGAGGCCCGACCTTGTCGAGCCCCCACACGGCGAATGGCCACGTGATGGGGATGGTTTGCAGGGCCAGTGCTGGGAGATGTGTCTGCCGAGCATAGTACTGGCAACCTTCGCAGGAGCGTACCAGCTTGGTAGCGTCGGCGACTGCCGTCGACCAGTAGAACCCCTGGCGGAAAGCGTTCCCTATGAGCGTCCGAGGCGCCACATGGTGCCCGCAGGCGCCTACGTGTAAGTCCCAAAGCAGGGCTTGGCCCGCTTCAGAACTAATACACCGTTGGAGGACACCTAAGGGACTTCGCCTATACAATTCATCGTTGTAGAGGGCGTAGGTCTTGGCTCGCCACGCAAGCCGTCGCGCTTCAGTTCTGTCGTTAGGAAGCTCCCCCCGATCAAGCCAATCGAGGAACGGGACTCGCCAATCCGCGTTCTGATCAGTCTGTGGAGGCTCGGCGTTGACTTCCATGACCTCGGGCTTGGTCGAGGGGGTCTCGGCAGTGGAGGGGGCGTCGAGCTTCGCCGCAGGTTCCACAGGTGGGCCCTCCTCTGTTGCCAAGGTGTATCCAATGGAAGGTTTGTGGAGCTCTCTGGCGAAGACGTTCGGGGGGACCGGGGCCCATGCCGAGGCCATCTTTGCCAGCTCATCGGTGGCCTTGTTGTACTTCCACGCGGCGTGATTTAGTTCGAGACCATCAAACTTGTCTTCTAGGTGTCGTACCAACTTGTAGTAAGCCTCCATTTTGGGGTCGAGGCAGTTTGACTCCTTCATCACTTGATCTATGACGAGCCGTGAGTCGCCTCGGACGTCGAGGCGCCGTGCCCCAAGTTCGATGGCGACTTGTAAGCCGTTGATGAGGGCCTCATATTCGGCCACGTTGTTGGAGGCGGCGAAGTGGAGCCACACCATGTAGCGCATGTGTACTCCGAGGGGCAAAATGAAGAGCAGACCCGCGCCTGCCCCGGTCTTCATTAGGGATACGTTGAAGTACAGGGTCCAGCACTCCGTCTGAATTTGAGTGGGTGGCAGTTGGGTATCTGTCCATTCAGCCACGAAATCAGCCAAGACCTGAGACTTGATCGCTTTTTGAGGCGCAAAGGTCAAGGTTTCCCCCATAAGCTCGACAGCCCATTTGGCTATCCTGCCCGAGGCCTCCCGGTTATGAACTATTTTGCCTAGGGGGAAAGATGATACCACAGTCACTGGGTGCAACTCGAAGTAGTGACGTAGTTTGCACTGGGCCAGGACCACAGCGTAGACCAGCTTCTGGATGTGGGGGTAGCGTGCTTTGGTCTCGGAGAGCACCTCGCTGATGAAATAAACAGGTCGTTGGGTGGGCAGAGTATGCCCCTCTTCCTGCCTCTCTACCACTACGGCAGCGCTGACCACTTGGGTCGTTACGGCGACGTAGAGTAAGAGGGTCTCGTCCATGGCCGGGGGTATCAGGACGGGAGGATTCGTGAGCAGTGCTTTGAGTCTATCGAGGGCTTCTTCGGCCTCGGGAGTCCAAGAAAAATGCTCGGATTTTCTCAAGAGTCGGTACAGAGGCAAACCTTTTTTGCCGAGGCGTGAGATGAAGCGGCTCAGGGCCACAAGGCATCCCATGACCCTCTATACTCCCTTGAGGTCCCTAATTGGTCCCATGCCGGTTACGGCCGAGACCTTCTCTGGGTTGGCTTCAATGCCGCGTTCCGAGACTATGAATCCCAAGAGCATGCCTCGGGGGACCCCGAACACACACTTCTCAGGATTGAGCTTGATGCCCTTCTCTCTAAGGCATTTGAAGGTTATCCTCAAGTCATCAACGAGATCCTCAGCCTTTTTGGTTTTGACCATGTTGTCATCTACATAGGCCTCGACGGTCTGCCCGATGTTGTCGCCAAAGACCTGGGTCATGCACCGCTGGTACGTGGCACCTACGTTTCTGAGGCCGAAGGGCATCGTCACGTAGCAGTACATGCCGAATGGTGTGATGAAAGAAGTCGCGAGCTGGTCGAACTCTTTCATCTTGATTTGATGGTAACCAGAGTACGCATCAAGGAAAGACAGGGTCTCGCACCCTACAGTGGAATCAACGATTTGATCGATTCAAGGTAATGGGAAGGGGACCTTTGGACAGCTTTGTTCAAACTGGTGTAGTCTACACACATCCTCCATTTCCCATTTTTCTTCTTGACTAACATGGGGTTAGCCAACCACTCTGGGTGGGACACTTTCTTGATGAACCCGGCCGCCAAGAATTTCTGTATCTCCTCACCGATGGCCCTACGCTTTTCCTCGTCGAAGCGGCGCAGGTGTTGCCTCGCGGGTCTAGATCTGGCCCAGATGTCCAGGGTGTGCTCGGCGACCTCCCTTGGTATGCCCGGCATGTCCGAGGGACTCCATGCGAATATGTCGGCGTTTGCACGGAGAAAGTCGACGAGCATGGCTTCCTATTTGATGTCGAGGGTGGCGCTGATCCTCAGCGCTCGGTCGTTAGGGCAGGCGGGGTCGACCGGTATGAGTTGGTCGAGGTGGGCGATGAGGGTCTCGGCCTTCGCAAGGGCCTCGGCGTACTCGATGCATTCAACGTCGCAGTCGTATGCATGTTCGTACGTGGACTCAATTGTGATGACACCGCTAGGGCCTGGCATCTTGAGCTTGAGGTAGGTATAGTTGGGCACTGCCATGAACTTGGCGTAGCACGGCCGCCCTAGAATGGCATGGTAGGCTCCCCCGAACCCGACCACCTCGAAGGTGAGGACTTCCTTGTGGTAGTTGGAGGGGGTGCTGAAGCAGACAGGAAGGTCAATGCGCCCGAGGGGTCGCGTGCGCTTCCCTGGCATGATGCCATGGAAGGGCGCGACGTCGCCTCGGAGCCTCGACCGGTCGATCTCTGAGAGGTCCAGGGTGTTGGCGTAGAGGATGTTGAGGCCGCTGCCTTCGTCCATCAACACCTTGGAGAGTCGGGTGTTGCCGATGATCAGGTTGACAACCAGTGGGTACTGCCCGGGATTCGGAACATGGTCAGGGTGGTCATCTCGATCGAAGGTGATCGCCTCTCAGGACCAGTCGAGGTACTAGGGGTGGCCACCTTGACCGAGAAGACCTCTCGGCGTTCCCTCTTGTGCTGCCGCGCCGTGAGGCATGCCGAGGGCCCACCGAAGATCATGAAGGCATTGCGTACCTCGGGGAACCCGTCGTCCTTGTCCTCGTCCCAGTCGCCATCGCCCTTCTGCTTGGCGTCATCGTCGGGGAGCCCAAGCCTGGCGTAGTAACGCCGCAGCATGGTGCAATCCTTGAGAGCGTGCTTGACCGGGCCCTGGTGGTATGGGTAGGGTTTCTTGAGCATGTCGTCGAAGGGCCTAGGGCCTTTGAAGCCTCGAGGGTTCTTGCGTTCTGCGACCGCGACCAGATCAGCCTCCAGGACCTCCTGCTTCCCCAGGCGCCCCTTTTTCTTTCTCTTGGGGAGGTAGGAGGCTGAGGCCTCGGGGCCTCGTCCCTCCGCTTACCCCTGGTGTCGGGGAAGATGGCTCCAACAGCCTCTTCACCTGAGGCAAAGCTGGTGGCGATGTCGAGGAGCGCGGCAGCAGAGCGCGGCACGTTCTGACCTAACTCTCGAACCAAGTCCCGACAAGTGGTGCCAGAGAGGAAAGCCTGGACGATCTCCGAGTCGCCGACACTGGGCAACTCGGTGCACTGTTTGGAGAAGCGCCGGATGAAGTCTCGGAGAGACTCGTTTGGCTTCTGGCGATACCTCTTAAGATCCCAGGAGTTCCCAGGGCGCACGTATGTGCCCTGGAAGTTCCCGATGAAGACTCTAACCAAGTTGCGCCAGTTATGGATTTGCGAGGGAGGAAGGTGCTCGAGCCAGGCTCGCGCTGAGTCTGACAAGAGCAAGGGGAGGTTGCGGATGATGAGCAGGTCATCGTCCACGCCACCTAGCTGGCAGGCCAGGCGGTAATCGGCAAGCCAGAGTTCAGGGTTGGTCTCGCCGCTGTACTTCGTGAGATTGGCTGGTTGCCAAAACTGGGCGGGGAAAAGAGCAGCGCGGATGGCCCTGCTAAAGACCCGAGGGCCTGGCGGTTCAGGGGAAGGACTACGGTCCTCCCTGCTATCGTAGCGACCACCTCGGTGTGGGTGGTAGCCCCGAGTGGGCCCCTCATTGTCGTGGCATCGTCGCCTACTGACCACCTCATGGTCTCCCTGTACCTCGCATCGATTGCCGAGGCGGTCTAGAAGCACGGGGGCCCTATGGGCTATTGGTGCTTGGTCGGGCTTGGGACGAGCTGGGGCTTCCCTGTCCTACCGAGGTGGTGCCGTGGGCAGGTTCGAGGCGCCCCCATGTCGTCGGAAGGCGGAACTCTCAGCCTACTGAACCGCGGCGGTCTCTAGGAGATCTCGGAGCTCGCCGCGGACCCGCCGCCCCTCCGTGGTAGAAGGCTCAGGCATTGCGTGGACCAGCATTGCCGCAGCCGCGATGTTCTGGCTAGCGCGATTGAAGACTGGGGGTTGCTCACTCCCTTTGTCATCATGGATGCGGAGATGCACATCGCGGGCCCTCCGTTGGGCTCCCCCGCCTTCGCCGTGACCTCGCTGTTCCTATTCGAGAGAGTCTCGAAGCTGCTGCAGAAGGAGTTGGTCTTGTTCCACCTTGGCCTAGAGCTCACGGAGCTGTTCTAGGTCTGGGCGCTGAGGTCGCGCAAGAGCGACGTTCTCATTTCGTGCGGCCGGTAGGACGGCGCGTGGAGGTGTGACGGTGCCCGCGCGTGGGCGAAACGGGGAACGGCTACCTACCCCCTCGTCCTCTTCGCCCACCCTTGGCATCCCGAGCCCAACATGAAAACACTCGCGAGTGGGGTCGTAGGTGCCTTCGTCGTTGGAGTCGGAGTAGCCGAAGCAGTAGTCGCTTGCGGCCAAGAACTGGCACAAAGCCCTAGGGTCGTTGAGTCCGGAGAAATCCACTCCGGGTCATGCCTCATTCTCATCCGAGGAGTCGGCGTGGGTGCTCAGGTCGAGAGCGAAGCGCTGGCGGTGCTCCGAGGGATGCTCATGAGCGGCAGTGTAGGCGTAGGCGTAAGAGGCGGTGGCATTTCTCAACCCAAAGGGGTATGGGGATGATGCCGTCGCCAGATTCTGCCCCGCCAGGGTCGGTTCTTCAGGGAGTGGTGGAGCGGAGCTTGACGACTGGGCATCGCCGCGTGTCACAGGCGACTTTCCTTTGTCCAAGCTTAGGCTAGATAGGTCCCCAGCTAGGGACCCTGTGCCAACAACTGGTTGTAGGATATCGGCGGGGGGTGGCGTGGCGCCCCGGATTCGCGTAGCGTCGGGTGGCCTTGTTCGTGTCGTGCTTGGCGAGCGCGTCGAGAGCGGCCGCTCGGGCGCCGCCTACGCCTAGGCTGCCGAGGCGTAACTTCATCGTCGGATGGTGGGGCTCGAGGAGTGAGGAGTACCATGTCGTACTCATGCCCTAGAGACATGAACTCTAGGCTCCCGAACCAAACCACGGTGCTGAGACGCAATGGTCGTACGGGGTCTGCCATCCAGAACTTGCTGGGATGATGAAACTGACACACAGAGGCCCCTACCTGGCATGCCAACTGTCGGTGTTTCGGACCAGGGGGTCCTCAACCAACCAGTGAATTTGTTCTGCGTGCTCCCGATTCTGGATGGTGATGCAAAGAGACACAAGGTTTTATACTGGTTCAGGCAATCGAGGCCCTACGTCCAGTCTGAGAGGTCGATCTTGTATTCCTTGCACCGAAGTGCTTATAGTAGGGGGTTACAAGCTAAGGGAGAGAGGGAGCTGGTCCTAGGTCTCGGCAGGGTGTCATGCGGGCCGCTTGAGGCGTTGCTCTTAGGTGGCAAGGATGTGCACGTGTGTGTGTGTGTGTTACAAGGTGTTCTCCTCTCCTCCCCCTCTAAATGGCCCAAGTCCTCTCCTTTTATAGTTGAAGGGAGAACAAGGACAGTACATGTATTACTATGCGGCGGCGTGCCAATAGGGGCGGCGTGTCCGAGCCCTGTGGTCTGTTCTTGTGGCAGCGTGGTCATCAGAGTGGTCCGTCCTTGGAGCATTGGGGCGGCGTGGCCATCCCATCCGATCCTGTGCATCATGGGAGCCCCGGGACAGCCTCGGAGTGGGTGTGGCGACAGACGTGCAGACCACTGTGGATGGACTATGCACGAGGCCGAGGCTTGATCGGCGCCGAGGCTGCACCGTAGTGGAGGGTCTCGGCGGGCACGAACCCCAAGATAGCCGAGACCTTGGTGTGCAGTGTTGAGGCCTCTAGTGGGCGGCTGATCGTGGGCATAGCGTTAGGACACAGTGGCCGGTAATCCCCACCGTACCATGTCCCGGCCGGTATGGCGCTGATCGTGGACACAGCGTTAGGACATAGTGGCCGGTAATCACCGCCGTGCCCTGTCTCGGCCGGTATGGCACTGATCATGGACACAACGTTAGGACACAGTGGCCGGTAATCCCCGCCGTGCCCTATCCCGGCCGGTATGGCACTGATGTGACCTCAGGTCCCGTCGGCCATTCCATGGTGTTTGAGCCATCGTCCGGCTGAGATTGCGGGAGTGGTTGAAGCATTAATGAGACATGACGCGCTGTCTGGAGGGTCGGTCAAGGTGGGGGGTGATGGGCTGCGGACGACCTGGTCTCGAGCGATACGGAGAATGAGGCCTCGTGTGAGATGGAGAATGAGGCCTCGCGTGAGACGGAGATTGGGCTCCTTGCCGAGGCCTTCCGTGGAGAGCCTCGAGCGAGGCGGAGACGGTGCTCCCTGCCGAGGCCTTCCCTGGGGAGCCTCGTGTGAGGCGGAGTTTGTGTTAGGATGCCAAGACCTCCTGCTCGAGGCTCGAGGCGAGGAGGAGGAGGACCCAGTGGGCCCGGTCGTGGCAGGTGAGGGGCCCATGGCTTACCTTCTAGCTTTATTTTTTAGATGGGACTTTAGTGACCCATTTGATGTTTGCTTGGGGTACCCCATTCTAAGGTACCCGACAGTAGGACAGACTCATTGCGAAGACCTAACCAAAAATGTTGTAGCAACACATGGCTTGGTAAAGATAAGTCTAGGCCAGGATGTGTTAGGATTAAAAATCTAGCCCAGGCTGCACCTATAGTTTTCTTCTCGTGTTGGCGGAAGTTGACAATCTCTTGTCATAGAAAAGTGATTCGCGATATAGAGAAGAATGCGAGACAGAACTGTTCCTCAATTCTTCCCAATCTCCATTTACCTTTCCTATGTTGTAGACATACCATTGTTTTGCTCTCTCATTAAGAGAGAAGGGAAACAACTTCCACCAAAGTGTTTCTTGTGTCATGCCTGAGATTGTCAAGCACGCACAGAGCTGCTCAAACTCCCATAGGTGGTGGTTAGGGTTTTCATAATCTAATCCTGAGAAGGTTTGTTCCCGAATCATGGCTATAAAGCTAGTACAGAGTTCATAGCCAGAAGCTATGATTGGCTTCGAAGATTGCGGTGGATCTAAGAACTCACCCTTAGGAGCAGGAAGTTGTTGGATGGTAGGTTGCTCCATTAGAAAAGAAATAAAGAAAAGAAAGGTAAAATAAGGGATACATGGGTGAACTAGGCTCGGAGATAATACGATGACCGTTCCCCGGTAATGGTGCTAGAAATGCTTTTTGGTATTTCTTAACGTATGCAAAAGAATCCGCAAGTGCATAGATATACCATTATGGCACTTCACCCGGAAGTATTCAGGGTATCATATTTTCATGAGGAATGGAGGTGTAAAAGTCTCTTAGCTAGTTCACCAAAGAAAATAGGGAGAGTAGCATGGGTAGTGAGATTTTCTAAGGATTGAGATCCCAGGTTAAGATAGCTTTGTTCACTATAAACTTACTTTGGGCACCGGATATCACCTGGTCTGCCAAGCAATGTCGGCCTATAGCCCTATGCCAAACCCAAATGTGGAGGATTACAATGGATGAACAGGACTATCACCACCTACCGCCTACCCCTTAACCATGGGGAATGAGGCAAATGAAGGTAACTTCTAGCTTAGACACCATGTCTACGCTATTGGTTACTACTCTAGCATTGGCTAGGAACTTCTGTCTCTATCAGAAGTCCTCTGCTAGAGTATTCATTACTTGAATGAACAATGAACTCGCAAGTATGTAGTAAACAAGACTAACTTACTTAAGAACTCACCACTGAAGAAGAACATGAACTCTTTACTCCAAATAGCAAGATGTTCGTCGATGTACTAGCTTGAGTGATCCGACAACTCTAGAACTTCTCTTGTTCTTTCTCACTCACTCCCTATACTAATTCTAGCTAAGAAGCTAAGGTAGGAATGTAGCTTTTCTCTTCTTCCCTTCTCTTCTATAGTGCGTTGAGTGAGGGAAGCTCCCTCTCCTTTTGTAGTGGCAAGGAGGTCGGTTTGGGGAGGAATATTTAGGGAATCACCACAAATCGCCCTCTTGAGCATTGATGGAACCGCCATGCTCGACATGGGCCTAAGATGCAGTGCTAGGGGTGCGGCCACCCATGGGTAGCACGGTCCCCCAACCGCCTTTGGCTGGCGGGGTACTTGATGGGCCTGGGCCTCATCCCCGCATGTGTGGAGTCCAATTTCATCAGTTATTGGCCTTTGTCCTTTGGTGTTTGAGCCCATGCAAGTGTATGGTGTTGCTTTCTTCTATTTCTTGATTTGTTTTTAGTCCATCTTGATGTGTTTTCACAATTGTCCTTTGCAAATGAGTAAATCACCAAAACTCATAGAAATTGTTAGTTGTAAACCCTATTACTAGGTTCGGTACTCATTTGAGTGGATTTTATGTAGCAGTTGGCGGTTACAAATATGAGTTAAGGACTGCCAACAATTCTTAAACTGAAGGAATGCTATGTTGAATATTATTAATTCTACTAAATTGTGCAGGTTGTGGAGTCTGAGTGCTTTTCAATAATTTGCCTACAATGTATATGAGCTGAAGAAGAGAGTTTCCATGGTGCATTTGCTACAAATCTGAAAGATACAATAATTATATTCACTTTGCCTTGCAAGCAGGAGTGCCACATTGTCTACCAATCTAAAGGATGAACTAATTATATTCATTTTGGTTATGAAAGTCTATAGAGATTAGTACCTTTAGTATGCAATCTATGTACCGCTTGTGTTCGAACATCAGTTGACAAAGATGCTATGTTAGCATCCATATTGTTATTGTAAAAAGTACTATTATTTGTGGACATGATGTATGGATGTAATACATCTGTATGCTGTGGTTTAGTAAGCTATTAAGGGCCTAGCTGAATTAGTAAATATTGTTAAAACCAAATGCAAATCTGTCCAACACCGCCGCTATACGTATGATGCGGCAGGGATGGAAAGTGTATCACCGCCGAATCATTTAGTAACCCGTAATGCAAGCCGAAGGTGACCATGCCCTATGACTAGACGGTTCATATGTCAAAAGTGACGGTGATGTTTGACTTGTACATACGTGTTGGCCGCCAAAGCGATGGTGAACTTGCACTGCACATAGTTGGTTCATCGTGCAAGATGACAGTTATCATCGCCACTACATAGGCGGTTCATTAGTCCACACAACGGTGATGTTTGCCTTGGCACAGACGGATCGATGAACAAAGCAATGGTGTTGAGGATCATCACGGTCGGTTGTTAACCGACCATGATGACTCTGACTATCACCATCGATCGTTTACTACTGAGGCCAAATTTAGCTGTGATGGGGGTTATGAAGTTTCTATGATAGGTCTGCTATAGTAGTGTTTGGCTTCACAGGTTATACACCCAAGTATGGAAATGCATGGCGTGCAAAGTAGCTAGCCTTAGAGATTCGTTGGGGTAGTTGGAAGGAAGCATACAACAGGGTTTTGAGGATATTGTGTGCAGTGGCTCACTACAACCCTAGCTTGAGATGGTTTCCATTCACAGGAGGTAGGTACTTCCTCTCCTCCACCGGGGAGAAAACACATGTGCTGCAGCGTGTGTTTTGGTGCTTTGCATAGACATAACAGTCTTTCCACTATTGTCGGCCAGTCATACTTGTTGATGGCACTTTCCTTACCAGCCAGTAGAGGGGCATGTAGATCATGACAGCAGTTGTTGATCCAGAGGATCAGATAGTGCCACTAGTGTTTGCATTGGTAGAGGGAGAAAACGATTCATGGTCATGGTTCATGCAACTTCTATGGATAAATGTGCTTGGCCCTCTCGCAGGGTATGTATGATCTTGGACTAGCACATCAGACTAATAAATGTAGCTAGAGAATAGCTTGATGGGTTCCCACCTCTAGAGCACAGATGATGCATGAGACATTTTGGCGCTAATTTCTTGCACCGTTAGAGGAATTGAAGAAGGAGGTTGTAGACAAGATAAAGGCTCTATGTTGTGCACGATCAGAGCATCAGTTTGAGGAGAGAAAGAAAGAACTTGACAAGTTACTGAAGACTAAGGTGAGGACATGGTTGGAGGAGCAGATGCAGCACAAGTCGAAGTGGGCATTAGCATTTGATGAGGGGGGATTCAGGTATGGCATCATGACTACAAACATGTTAGAGTCTTTCAATAATGTTTTTAGGGGAGTTTGAAGCCTACTAGTTTTCGACATCGTTGAGTTTTCCTTTCACAAGTGCAACCAATACTTTGTTAACAGGTGGTCCATCACCTAGAACAGCTTGTCCACCGATGGGCCCTGGAGAAAGGCCAAAAAAGAACATTTGCATGAAGCTGAGATTTGGGCCAATCAACAAGTCTATGAGGCCTTTGGATCATAGAGGATGGTGTACAATGTACGGGCCGCCGGTGGAACAACCATGGGTGGTGACATTACGGTGGCTGGAACTATCGAGTGGACCTTGCGAAAGCAAAGTGCACTTGCAATATCCCTCAAATTATGCATGACCCCTACTCTCACACTATAATGGCATGCAAGGCACGAGGATTAGACTACAAATGTCCTACATACATGTCCCCTTTGTACGCCCGGGCGAACACAGTGGCCGCCATACTTAGGAGTGGACTACTTGCTGGATCCTAGACAATTGAAGCTAGGGAAGGGTAGGAGGAAGAAGAAGCAACTTAAGGGTGACATGGATGCTGCTAGAGGGTATGGCCAAGACAAGTATGGCATGGGAGACTTCGACCAGCATCGTAGAACCAATCTCTATTCCATTTGCCATGAGCCTGGTCACAAGGCTAGCAGTCACAAAAAACAAAGCCAAATTACAAATGCATAGGTATACCTAGTAGTTTGTTTGGATCACGTAGGGTTTAATTTGTAGGGCTATGTATCCCTAGTAGTTTGCTTGGATCACATAGGTTAAATCATTTTATATTTATGTTCATGTTATTTCAATGCATTTTATTTGTTACACCTTTTTTCTAATTGTTTCCATGTCTTTGTGAAGCAGGATGGTGCAACATCCAGTGTACCCCCTTCTTGATACATTCTATGATGAGTAGCACCGAGCCCACATGCTCTTGGACCTTGAGCTGCCGCCACCGTTGGTCCCGTTGAGGCCATGGACTCACGCCCCACCACAAAGACGAGTGGTATATGTTGTTCCTACGGCATGATGGCTTCCTCGAGCTTTCTTGGGTAGTCAACTTTGGGTTACCCGACTTGGACCTAGCACTACTCACCGCTGTAGTGGACAGATGGAGGCCCGAGACCCACATCTTCCACCTTCCCTATGGCGAGATGACAATCACGCTGCAGGACATCGCCCTTATTTTTGGGCTGATGGATGGACCACCTGTTAGTGGGATCCTCGACATGGAGATGTATAGGGACCTAGTGGAGCAGTACTTCAGGATTAGGCCACCTGAGGACATTGACACTGCTGGGGCCAAGTAAGAAACACATACCTCTAGTAGTTTTCCATCATTTGAAAACATCATTTATTCTTACATTGTTTTTTTTAAATTGCAGGAAAACTTCTGGAGTGTCATCGGATTGGATCTCCCACCACTTCAGTATCTGCCCACGCCAGGAGATCTAGAGGACATGGTGGTCATAGTGTGGCACTGGCACTTTGTGAGTGTTTTCTTGTTCCCCGACTCATCGGGCAACACAAGTAGTTGGGCGGTCCTGTCGAAACTGAATCAACCTTGGGAGAACATAGGAGTGTACAGCTAGGGCAGCGCAATCCTAGCATGGACCTATCGGCAACTATGCATAGCCTACTGTTGAGACTCGGTGAACGGGCCTAGGTGGTTGGTCTTACCTCTTTCAGGTCTGGTGCTAGGAGCGTTGGCCCATTGGGAGGCCCATTCTTCGTGGTCTGCCTATAAGTAATTGGCTTGGTTATTGATTTTGAATCACTTCAAGATAATGCTTCTATAAAATAACTAGATGTGCGCGTTCAATGTAGGCATGGAGTCACCAAGACGGAACCTGGCCGTTGTGTTTGTGCATCTAGAAGGGGGTAAAATCAGTGAGAGGCAACCCGCAGCGACGTTACAGGCAGTACACGAACCTCCTGGATGTTTTCACACAGCACTAGGTTAGCCACATGCGCTTATCGACATACTAGTCATGTTTGTTTTCAAGAAAACCTAACATTGTTTCACATTGCTAGGTTACTTGGCTTCTTGGGGCACGATAGGAGCTCGATGATTATGGGCTAAGTGCTATGAGTGAGGTTGACACCAAGCTATGGCGCGCAGACGTGCCACTTATCTTCTTCCATGTGGTCGAGGTGCACCTGCCTTATAGGGTGTGCAGGTAGTTCAGAAGGAGGCAACCGAACCCCTCGATGGAGTACTCCATGTACCATATGTGACACAAGTGGGTTACAACACTTCATTCGTTGCCACCTTTGCATCAAATGTGTCGATAATTAGACTTACTGATATGGAAATTGCAGGTACGACCGGAGGAAAAGGTACAAGGAGAAGGATTTGCGCGTCACGCACAATGAGGCTATACTCTTGTGGGACAACAGGGAGTGTCAGGACCCCATGGATGGTTTACCACATGATCAGCGTGACTTCAACCAGTACCTGACTTGGTTGCACAGGTCGACCTGGACCCACATCAAGCCCATGTACACGGACCAAGCAATTGAGGACGAGTCTGACAACGATGCCATCGCCGATGTCTACGATGCCATCCCTAGGGCAGAGACGCAGCCTAAGAGAGGTCCACTGCAGAGCTACGTGGTATTGTATATGAAACTTATCCCATTTGGAATGTTATAACATTTTTTAGTACCTTGGTCTCACTTTTACGCTAATTTTTCTTTGCAGGCCACCCAACTAGCAAGGCTATCAAATGAAGTAGGCCTGGCACTGTACTAGACTAGAGGGGAAGAATGGATCCTACACGCTTTAGCTAAGGTAAAACCTATTTACCCGAACAGTATAACATCTTCAATAGCATCATTTGTTCTCAATAGTTACTTCACAATTTTTCTCACAAAGTGATGAAGAGCTGTAGGAAGCTACCTTACAAGACCGGCGTAGTCTAGTCCCTTCGTCTCTAGCTTCCTGCCGACCGTAGCGGGTTCTTCTGACACGAGGACTCCTATGTCTTCTGCTACGTGCACACCTGCACCTTACGGCAAGGGCCTAGGTGGCCTAGGAGAGGGTGCGTCTGGGTCCACCCACTATGACGATGATGACGACAACAACACTTGGGGAGGAGAGGAGCTTGGTTTCTTGTAGCTGGGTAGTGCACCAGTTCCCACACAACCTGATGAGTAGGTACATCTAATACTACGGACATGAAAGGACATAGTAATTGTTGTACCGATTGTAACTGCTAATGTGTGTTATGTTTTACTTGTAGGGTCCCAGTGACATGCACCAGTTCCACCAAGTCGCCCGACAGCGAGACCTCACAACGTTGCGTTCACTCCCAACGTGCTTCCCTCACGGCCCAAGAGGTAGAGGCAACCGCAGACTAGATACACTTCGGGGACCTAGGACTTAGCGGTAGTGTCGTTGCACTTGGTACCTAAGCGAACTTATGGACTAGAATTCTCGAGTTGTTGAACTTATGAACTTAATATGTGTGCCGTGTATGGACTACTTATGAACTTATGATGTGTGCAACTGTATGGACTACTGATGACCTTAATATGTGTTATTGCACTTGTATTGTATTGACTACTTATGAATAGTATTGCACTTGTACTGTGTGGACTACTCGAGAAACAAGTTTCCAAACAAACAAGAAGAAGATGAGTTAAGTGTCTACTAGTGCCAGGCTTGCCGTGCTGGGACAGACGGGGCGGCCAAACTGTCTACCGCGCCAACCTGCCTGGCGGGCTCGGCTGCCGCGCCACGCTCATTGGCACGTCCAAACTGGCTTGCCGCGCCAACCCACCTGGCGCTACCTACCTAACTAGACATTTTGAACTTTATTTATTGTTTCCCTTTTTTATTTATTGTTTGATTTCGCTTGTACTCCCTCTATCATGTAATATAGTGCATTCTAAGAATTTTAAGACAAATTAAGAGAGAACATAAAAGGTGCATGTACCCTCATTTTATTTTCTAATCGACCCTATCATCAACGTGATTAATGGTGATTGGTTGATAAATGGAAACTATTTAATGCAAAACTGGTTTTTGTCTTCTAGAATCCCTTATATTTGACGATAAAATTCGAATGCTAGAATGCACTATATTACAGGACGGAGGGAGTAGTTTTGAACTTGTAAGGTTATCGTATCTCTTGCACTGCCATACTTAAGGTTTTTGCTAGCTTTGCTAAATTAGATTTTTGTTGCAACACAGACCTTCGTAGACTTCATAGTCTTTGCATTGAGAACTTAAAAAAATACAAGATACCACAATACATAATCAAACACAACAAGACCGGTAGTGGCATGTGAGGACCCCTAAGTATATGTTAAAGAGGCCCACGCCTAAACCTAACATGCCTTAGGGAATTAAACCAAACAAGGATTACATGGATAAGGGCGGTGGGCCACTACTAGAAATAGCCCCACAGAGCAAATTGAGTTGAACCTTCTGCAATGTAGGCTCCCGTTGTAGGTGGAGGCGGTAGTGGTGGCGGTGGTGGTGGAGGAGGTGGCCCTTTTTCTTGTTATAAGGGCACTTGCAATATGGATCGGTGCAAAGAGGGTCCTCTGTACCGACACCATCGCTATTGTCTTCCTCCTCCTAGTCCTCAAGATAGCTTCTGCTTTCCATTTCTAGATCAAAGAGACGTCCCTGTAGATAGTAGATGTGTCGATGCGAAAAGTGACGAACAAGTAAATATTTGTAGTTTTGTCGTGCATTGTGATCAGATGTGGCCTAGCACTCAATGACACAAGATTTATACCGGTTCAGACAACATGCCCTACGTCCAGTTTCAGTCGATCGATGACTTTAGTCCTAAGCCCAGGTGCTTAAAGTTTGCTATGGGGTTACAAACAAATAGGAATGAGAGGGGGTGTTAGAGGCCCGGTCGGACTATAAACCGAGTGTCCGAGAGTGATGGGGGCTCTAACGTATGCTAAGTATTGGAGCGTATGCTCCGTGTGTCTCTAAAGCTTGTTGAGCTGCTGTGTTCTCGAGTCGTCAAGAAAGTCTTCTAGAGAGAGAGAGAGAGAGAGAGAGTCAATGTCATTTTTCTAGAGAGAGCGCATCCCCTTTTATAGTTGAAAGGGATGGCCTTACAAATCAGAGAGAAAGAGAGAAAATGTATACGTGTGATGCTTAGTCTTGTTGCTCACGCCATCAGGTACAGGATGGCTGCTAGTGCCCACAATACTATTTATGCCCAGACGCGTCTAGCAAGCTCTACCGTGTTCGCCTGGTGCGGCAAACGTCGGCGCCCACAATACTGTTTGTGGTCTAACATGTCTGGAAGGTTGTATAGTGTCTGTCTATCATGATCTGGAGGCACCGTCTTGCAGGTGCGTAGGGTATGGCAGGATATGATCCTCGGTATTGCGGTTGACTTGAGCGCCTTACCTTATCTGCTCTGCCTGCTCCCTAGGCCCACAACGAGCAGGCGCCCCCGGTCGATCGTTCTCAGACGTCCCTGACCGTGTCGGTCAGGAAATAGCAACGAGCATATGTCCAGCGTATCCTTGGTCAAAGAAAGGGGTGCCCACAACCTAGAGGGCGGACAAGGCAGAGCCCACGACCCAGAGGTTAGGCGAGGCTGAGCCCCTAACCCAGAGGTCGGGCGAGGCTAAGCCCGTGACCTAGAGGTCGAGCGAGGCGAAGCCCGCGACCCAGAGGTCGGGCGAGTGCGGGGCCTGCCGCCAGAGGTTGGAGTTGCCGGTCAGGGACCAGATCAAGGTCTTGGCCTGTTATTATGTATCTGAGCCGGCCCAGGCGTGTGCTACATTGCACCACCTGCTGGGCCAAGTTTTGTAGGGAAGCGGATCCATTGGGGACCCTAGGTTTATGAACCCGACAGGAGCCCCCAAGCCCCATTGGGACTTCTGTGAAGTTGTGAAGGGGTTGTTATTGGAACTTTGGTGCTTTCCCCCTTGGTTTGTTGTACTACATAGGGTAACCAAGTAGGATTTAGGTACCCAGCCTCTATGTGGAGGACTGGCAAAGGGGATACAGGTGCCCAGCCTCCGTGGGGAGGACTAGCAAAGGCCGCAGAGGCACGCCGAAGGGATATTGGCACCTAGCCCCTAAGGAAGGGACTAGCGAAGGTCGCGGAGGCGCACCGTGTAGACATAGGCGCCCATCCCCTAAGGAGGAGACTCGTTGGTAATCCATTTTCCACCAGGTGCGCGCGAGCGCATCTAGTGGGTGTAGCCCCCGAGCCAGTGGCTGGCTGGGGAGTCGGTCGGAGGCTGAGCACCTTGTAACTGTTTTTTGGGGCTGTGGACTCTTGTGTCTCTTTCGATCTGGGTGTTCGCCCGTGTCCGTTCCGATCGCAACTTGTGTGGTCGGCTAGACTCCTAAGTTAGGGTTGGGTGGCTCGAGCCCCCGAGCCCCATTGGGCTTGATAGCGGTCGGTCAAGTTTGGTGCATCACCCTGTCCAAGGTTTCCACAACCAGAGGGGTAGAGCTAACGTCGCTTGCCTCGATGGCTCGAGTGACACGCTCGGTGAGCTCACTAACAGGTATGTCCAAGTGGAATATGGGTCCATTGTTCATAACAGGGTCAGCATAGCTCTCATGTGGCATTCCACTACTCCTTAACTTGCCTCCCGGTAGATGCCTGAGCCGTTTCGGAGATCGACTCAGGTGGCCCGCTGGCCTCCCCTCGATGGAGATTATGTGGGCATGGCTCGAGGTCAGGATCAAACAAGAAGGTCAAGATGACCCTATTTGCTTCTGAGCGGATCAAGCAAAGGCCGCTAGGGCTCATCTACGTTTTCTCCCCTGGCTCTATTTGACGTGAGGTGGCCTAAAGCCCTTCGCAGGCCAGCCTTCGAACCCTGGTCGGTCGCCGCTCATATCGAATGAGACGACTACCGCTTCGTGACGCGAAGCGAAGTGTTGTGATACAACAATTGGATATGCAATGGTTGGATGTATGGGATGAATGCATGGATGAATGTATGAATGCATGCATGAGAATGGATGAATGTATGAATGCATGCATGAGAATGGATGAATGAATGATAATGCACTAGAAAAGTAGAATGGGGGTTGGTAAAGTTACCTCGATGGCTCGAGTGACGGGTTCGGGGAGCTCCTATTGGATATGTCGAGTGGAATTCCGGCACTTTGTTCATGATAGAGTCGGCATAACCCACATGGGGCATCCCACTACTCCTTACCCATCTCTCAGCAGTCGCCTGAGCCATTCGATCGACTTGGGTGACCCACTGGCCTCTCCTCGATGGAGATTCCGTCGGTGGGCTGGAGACGGTCAAAGTGGCTGTCGGTCGAAGCACGAAAGCGCTAGCCCAGTCCCTTGAGGAGCAACGTGCTCTTGAGGGAGAGCTTGACTAGCTTCATAATGTTGCACAGGTGGTGGTCTCTGAGGTGCTCGGGTTGGGACTGAGCACCAGTACGCCCGCCATCCAGCTGGTGAAGGTCCCGAATGAAGTTCGGGCGCTCATCTCTGATGGCATGTTCTATGGGACATTGGGGGTGCTGACCTCGGTGGTGACCCACCACCCTGATCTAGACTTCGCGGCCATAGGTGGTCGTTGAGCAGGTCACCGTGCAGTGGGTGATGGAGGCTTGCAGTTCGACCGTGGCCACAAATGTGTGCCGGGAAGACGTCGTCCAGCTTATGGTGGCAGTGGAGGCTAGGTCAGAGGCTAGCCTCGTCCCACCCCCAACTGAGTCGAACGTTGTTCTGACCGCAACTGAGCCGAGTGTCGTCGTCCCCGCCAATCGCATCGTTAGCCAACGTAGCCGGGGGGGCATAATGGAATTATAGTAGAAATAGGTAGTTTATGTAAAAGAACTCGTGGGGGAGCCCCCGTGTGAACAGTTTTACATTCATGAATATTTTAAGTTCGTTTTGGGATGAAATCACTCATGAGGGGAAGCTTGTCCCGTCCGCCCTTGTTTTTACCCTTGCGTAGCTTTGTTTTTTGTCTTTTCTTTTTCGTACCTACCCGTTGACCTGTAGGCTGCAACCTTAAGAACCCGGGCATGGCCCGCGAGGCTTAGCTGCTCGTAACTATAGGTCATGGCGGGGTGTGATCGGTCAAGAGGTTAAAGCGCAAGTTACGTAGGGTAATCAAAGGAGTGGAATGCCCTTTGGTTTTGGAGAAAAGTATTACTACAAGATAGTAAAAAAGGAGGGTGGTATTGCACCCCTGTAGAGCCCCTGAGTGACCCAGGCCGAGAGTGCTCGGGGGGGGCACTGTAGGAGCAAACGTTGAATGGAAATATGCGGTAAGACCGAGCTTTAGAGAAAGAAACGACATAACTGTTTGATGTTCCATGTGTTGGTGAGAACGTTGCCGTTGTCATCCTTCAGCCGGTAGGCGCCCGGTCGAATCACCTCGGCTACCGCGTACGGCCCTTCCCATTGTGGAGAGAGCTTATGTTTGTCCTTGGTTGACTGGGTCCTCCTGAGTACGAGACCACCAACCTCGAGGATCCTCCCCCTAATTTTTCTCATTATAATGGCACTTGCAATATAGATCGGTGCAAAGAGGGTCCTCTGTACCGGCACCATCACTTTTGTCTTCTCCTCCTCCTCCTCAAGATAGCTTCTGCTTTCCATTTCTAGATCAAAGAGACGTCCCTGTAGATAGTAGATGTACTCTTGATGTGGATGAATAGGAGTAGGATGGACCCATCTAGTGAAGCCACAGTTTTTGTCTTTGTTGGATGCCCAAAATCGTGATCACCGATAAGCATTTCATGGCATGGTAACCATATTTGCAAAAAGAAAAGTTCGTAGGAAATACCCATCCTCTCAGACATCTGAAGAAATGATGGCCTCCATCCTTCCGGTCATTGCACATTTGGACTAAGCAATCCTCACTGTGGTGGCATTTTGGCCAATCTTCTCTCCTGTTATCATATCCTCAAGTGGATTTTTGTGGGTAAAGTCACTATTTCCTTGCACTGGGAACTCATAAACTGCTTCCTCGAATTCATCAGGACCAAGAGAACCTTGCCACACAATGGGAGGTCCCTTCCTCCCCCTTTCCTCTCCTTGTGGTTGAACACTTTCCTCTCCCTAAGCCTCCCAACATTTCTACCACAACGAAACCAAAACATGTAGTAATGCGTGTATACACATATAGAGACACACAAACACACACACAACCTCTCCCAGTGTGTGCTCAATTCACATAAATTTGGATTGGACAACACACTCAATGCCCCCGAAATGACTAGTTATTAGGACTGAAAAGGCTATGTTTTTAGACTGAAAAGGCTACATTTAAGGACTAGTAACGTTGATCGGACAACACACTGCAAAGTATAGTATATTGCTACAGTAATGGCATCTAAAAAGTCTACTTCAATAAAGCCATGTTCATGGAATCAATTCATATAAAAAGACTACAATGTAGGGGGTGTTTGGTTCTTTAGTCGCTTCTAAAATTCATGTCACATCAAATATTTAGATACTAATAAAGAGCATTAAATATAGATTAATTACAAAACCAATTACATAGATGGAGGCCAATTTGCGAGATGATTTTTTTAAGTCTAATTAATCTGTCATTAGCACATGTTTACTGTAGCACCACGTTGTCAAATCATGGACTAACTAGACTTAAAAGATTCGTCTCGCAAATTAATCGCAAGTTGTGCAATTAGTTTTATAATTAGTCTATATTTAATACTCTATGCATGTGTCCAAACATTCGATGTGATAGGAATTTTAGGAGGGACTGCAGTGAAAGGATCAAGATGCCCAAGAGGGGGGGTGAATTGGGCTACTTATAAATTTCTTTGCAATAATCAAAACCTATGGTTAGCCCAATTAACCCCTTGTGCCTAGAAAGTGTTTCTATTGATCTAACGCACAAAAGTTTAGCACTCTAAGTTCCAATCCTACTCTAGCATGGCAATTCTAGGAATGTAAATGACAAGTAATGAATTGCTCAAAGTAAATGTTTAAAGTAAAGAGAGGAGAAGGAACGTAGCGATGTTTTGCTGAGGTATCGGAGAGTCGCCACTCCCCACTAGTCCTCGTTGGAGCACCCGCGCAAGGGTGTAGCTCCCCCTTGATCCGCGCAAAGATCAAGTGCTCTCTACGGGTTGATTCTTCGACACTCCATCGCGGTGAATCACCCACAACCGCTCACAACTTGAGTTGGGTCACCCACAAGCTCCGCCGGATGATCACTGAACTCTCAATCACCACCAAGCCATCTAGGTGATGGCGATCACCAAGAGTAACAAGCATGAACTCTCACTTGACCATGACAAGCCTAATGAGAAGGTGGATGCACACTTTGCTACTCTTGATCTTCACTAATGAGGGCTCTCTTTGGAATTCTCAAATCTCAATCACCTCACTAGGACCTTGCTCTTCTTGGCACTCACAAATGTGTTTCTCAGCTGTTGGAATGAGCAAAAGTACCCCCACACACGAGTGAAGGTTGTATTTATAACACCGACTAAAAAACGAACCGTTATGTGCCTCTGCGGGGTGACCGGATGCTCCGATCATGTTGATCGGACGCTCCGGTCAGTACACCCCGAACTCCAGTGGTTAAGTGTTGATCGGACGTGTCCGGTCATGTTTTCCCTTCACTGGAACCTTACTGATGTCGACCAGATGCTGGACCCCCAGAGTCCGGTCACTTGCTGAGCAGTGTCCGGTCAGTAGCTAGAACCTGATCAGCGTCCGGTCAGCATTGACCGGACGCGTCCGATCAGGACTCTCCCTCTCTGGGACCTTACTGGAGTTGATCGGACGCTGGCCCTCAGCGTCCGGTGACTTCACCTCATAGCGTCCAGTCACTTCCAGACGCTTTCACCTTGGTCAAATGAACTGACCGGACCCTAAGCCTACATCCGGTCACATCGGACCTAGCGTCCGGTCAGTATTTGACCCTCCATTCACTTCTAACTCTCGATCATATATGGATGAAGTTTACTCCATTGGATCAAAGGGCTATTATGGAGATACCTAGTGCTAGTTTTAACAAGTGTGCACCACACCTAACTCACTAGACTCACCAAGTTCAAGCTACCCGTTCATACCCCCTTAATAGTATGGCCAAAGGAAAAACAAAGTCCTAAACTACTCTAAGTGTCTCTCCAACTCCAATCGACACTTAGAACTAGTCCATCCTTAACCTTGTCGTCCATCCTTTCAAAATCAAAATGATTTCCATCGTAGGGGCATGACAACCTTGATTGCCCATTCGATCTCTATTACCGTGACCTAACTTAATTGTTTCTGCAAAACACACGTTAGTCATATTAATCACGTATTGTCATTAATCACCAAAACCCAACTAGGGGCCTAGCTGCTTTCAATCTCCCCCTTTTTGGTGATTGATGACAATACTACCTCGAGTATGTGAAAGAGATGAGGTTTTTAACATGCTTGGTTCATATAAGCTTTTGGCAATAAGAACAAAAGTGTTAGACAAGCTTATATGACCCTAGCCAATATGATGTACTCAAAAGATATGAAATAAGCATGAGTACAAGTAATAAAGCTCATTTGCATCGGAGTAAAGCATGGAAGCAAAGGCAAATGAGCATAGCACAAGTGATATGACATATAAATCATTCAAAGTAGAGAGCACACATGTCATATATCACGATCACGTAGATATTACTGTCACATAAATATAGTAGTAAACATGAATGCATAATGTATCACACACATGAAAACTCCAAATGTAATAGATAAGCTAATATAATAACTAAGCTCCCCCTAGATATGTAGCTCCCCCTAAGCCTAACATACTTGAACCCTCCCCCCCTTTGGCGTCAAACACTAAAAACTAAGGGTCAGTCAGCGGGGCTACATCGGACGAGCCGGGCGCTGAGGTACGAGGAGCGAGGTGAAACTGGGTGCCATCATCATCTGATCTAGAGCTCTGAGTAGTCTGACCCTCTATAGCTGGTAGTGATCCTGAAGCAGTCTGGGTTGGATCAAGAACTGGTGCTGCTGTAGGCTGTGTTGGTATAACTGAAGCAGCCAGCTCTAATGATTGCACTAAGGAGGGGAGCGTCTCTGTAGTCGCTGTGATAGGTGCAGCCGTAGAAGGACCTAGAACATGTAGGTATGGAGGAGTGGGCTGCCCTATCAACTCACTGAAGGAGGCACCAAGACTCCTGGAGACTGACGTGTCTGGCACTAGCAGCGACGATGTCTGTGCTGGTGTGAAGCCCATCTGAAGAGGTGTGAACTGTGGGGCTACCACTGGCGAAACAAACCACTGGGACACCTGCTCTATCGGTGAAGCATACTGTGCTAGTGGTTGTCCCTAACTCTGAAGCCCACTAGGCTATAACGCTGGAGTCATCGAGGTGGTGGCAGGCTGACCAAGCTGGGGCGAAGCTTGTGATGGTGGGGCCCCAATCGCTGTCACTACATGCTGCATGAATCCGAGAAGCTGCTGCTGCATGAGGATCTATTGCTGATGTATGGCCTGCTGCTGTAGCTATAGAGCCTATGTCTACTGCTAAATAACTAGCTACTGTCGCTAGAACTCGTCCTGCCGAGTCTAGAACTGAGCAAATGGAGTAGCTATCTCCTGAGCCTATCGTGCCTGGTCCTACCTCATCCGCTCAAGTATAGCAAGAAGAGCGAGGTCTATCTATGGGGTAGGTGGCACTAAACTGGAGCTACCGGCCTTAGCATCATGTTGTCGTGGAGGCATCTGAGGAATGGGCTGGTAGTCATCATCAGAACTATCACTAGGCTCGCTCGTGACCACCCCTTCCTGCTGAGCAAGCTGCTCCTCCTCTATAGCTGCAATACCCCTGATAATATCATCTTGCTGGGTTGTAGACTTTGGCACCTCTAGGCGACGATGCGGCTAGCTAGGTGCCTATGGTGTACTATGGCGAATCATCTGAATCAGGTTATAAGCAGGAAACTCTGTAGTGGCACCACTATACTCAGCTAGCATTTCAGGCGACCTAACTGTAACTGCTCTATGGATAAGGAATGTGACCTAGTGAGCATAGGGCAGCTGCCTGTGACCTCTGAAGCCCTCAGCTATAGTGTCCTTCATCTTTGACAGAAGAAGATCCCAAATATAAAAAACTGTCTACTTCATCAGAGAGTTGAGAAGCCATAGCTATATACGAGTCAATCTCTCTCTATATCCCATCCTCGGAAGTAAAGTCCTCCTCATGATAGCCTCAATCACGTGAGCAGTGGGAGTGATATCACTGGGGTTCCTTCGCGACCCCTCACCAAAGGGCTCTGTGAAACAGTGATGAACCAAGTCCGTAGGGGGCACCATACCACCATGAGGGCATTTGGGGGGTGCGGTCTATCCATAGCACACCTCATGAAGCCTGACTGGCTGCTCCTAAAGTCTGAGAATCTCCCTGACCCTAGTGCTCGTCAGCTAGTAGTCTCTGCCACCGAATGCAAAGTGTATGAACCTATGCTGGGGGTCAATCCATAGAGTAGCATAGAACTGTCGAACCCAAGATCAAACATATAGGCCTGTCCATCCAATCAGATCTATCAGCCCTGGCAAATAGGACAGATATGGGCGAATGTGCTCTCCAGCTGCTGCTACTATAGACTCTATGTTGCACACTCTCTGTGATCTGAAGACTGCTCCACTGTTGAGAAAGGCATTATAGAAGTCCTCCTATAGGGGTGTATAGAATCCCTCTAATGCTCTCTCATCTCTCCTGGGTGGAAACCACACCTCAAAGTCCATGAACCTCAGCTGCTACACTTGCTTGGTCGTGGCGGCCCTCAGGTCAAGATGGGTCACTAGAGGCGGACCCTATGGTCGAGGTGGTGGATGAGAACCCCTCCACTGAGTGTCTGGCCTCGATGTGACTAGCACATGGGTACGACCAGAGCGGCATAACTATGGTTGTGGTGCCAGCTCTGTCTCCTCAGCCTACTCAACCTGCTCACCCTCCTGAGACTGCTGTGCTGGCTGTGGCTCTTGAGTCTGCTCCACTGCTTGTGGCTGCTGCTGTGGCTCTCCCTGAGGCTGAACCTCATCAATGGCAACACGCCATCCTCCAATCATGAGAGTCCCAGCTAGACCACCATGAAGGCGCTCAACTCGCTCAAGTGAAGCCCTCGCTTCTGGTGAAAGCTGATCAGCAATCTAGACTCCACTACGAGCACCTCCTCTCTCGGCACGCTCTGTGGCCTCAGCAACTATGGCGGCTCTCGCTGTATCTGCATCTAGATACTTGCGCTTCCTTACTGCCAACTTCTTTGTTGCCTTGCCTTTCGGATCTGTAGGCTGGTGAGGTGGGGGCCTTGGATCCTCGTCACCGGGACCACCTCTGACATTCTTCATACGAGCCATCTGATGGATCTGAGATGAATCAACTACCGCTGACAAAGAAACAACTGCCTTTGACAAAGATCAACTGTCGCTGACACTTTCGAGGCTTGGCCTCGTTTCGTACTCACGAACTTGGCCCCGAGTTGTCTGACAACTGCCACTGAGACCTCAACGGCACCAACTTGCTGCACGATGGAATAGATAGGATATACAAATAAATACACTATATCTAATAGATATGAAACCCTAGGAAGCAAGCAATTTAGGTACGAAATTGAAATAGAGGCTTGCTACCTGATGAACCGGCGATCCGAGAAGAAAAGAAAATGACGCGTAGGGAACCATCGGGTCGACAACGAAGCTAGGGTTTCGGTGAAGCGTAGGAGGCTCTCCGGCGAGGAAGCAAAGTAGGGGCTAGGGTATGGCAGCAGCACTAGAGATCCAACAGAGGTGCTACTTCTGTGAATCTTGGCGATAGCTAGGGCAGTGGAGGCACGGCAGCTCTACTACGGTGGTGGCTGGTGGCGCTGCGGGCAGCACGGCGGCGCTAGGGCGCAAGGCGGTGCTACGGGCAGCACGGCGGCACTAGGGCGCAAGGCAGCGCTGTTGTGGCATGCAGGAGCGGCTGCAGTGGCGCGGGCTGGCATGCGGCGGCGTGGAGGCTGGGGCGTGCGGTGGCGTGGAGCTCATGGCGTGCGGCAGCGCTAGGGCTCAGGCGACGTGGAGCTCGGGTATGGCACGGATGCGGGTCAAGGGACGATGGTGAGTTGGTTATAAAGGGGTCCCGCGTGATAAAAAAAAGGAAATGGAGAATGAGTTCGCAAACCGCACGAATCCTATTGACCGAACGCTCCGGTGGCAGCGACCGGACGCTGCCACCCAGCGTCCGGTCGATTCCAGAGAGGTCTAATTCCTCTAGAATCACGACCAGACGCGTCTGGTGGACACTGACCGGACGCAGCTCAGAGTACGGTCAATACAGCCTTCGTCTTCTTCCACACGACCGGCTTCTGATCGGACGCTGAAAGCTAGAGTCCGGTCACTCCTTCGCAGCAAGATCACCTCCTGTGAATTGACTAGACGCTGGACTCCAGAGTCCGGTGCAGCGTTCGGTCACTCTTTCTTCAGCAAATCTTCAGAGTCCTTCGTGCAGCCTGTTCCCAATCAAGTCCCAACTCGAATAAGATCCAAATAAACACCAATTGGGGCTGATGTGAGTGACCTCTCTCAAACCTTTAAGTTTTTCAAAATATTTTGCCTCAGGGTATAATTCTTTTTAAGAAAATAGGTAATAAGAGGTGTCGGGTACCTTAGAACGGGGTACCCCGAGCGAACATCAAAGGGGTCGCTTAAGTCCCATCAAAAAACAAAGCTAGAAGGTAAGCCATGGGCCCCTCACCCACCGCGACCGAGCCCACCAAGCCCTCCTCCTCGCCTCGAGCCTCGCGCAGGAGGTCTTGGCATCCTGACGCAATCTCCGCCTCGCGCGAGGCTCTCCACGGGAGGCCTCGGCAGGGGACATGATCTCCGTCTCGTGCGAGGCTCCCCACGGAAGGCCTCGGCAGGAGGTGCATTTTCCGTATCGCGCGAGGCTTCTCACGAAAGGCCTCAGCAAGGAGTCCGATCTCTGTCCTGCGCGAAGCTCCGCTCTCCGTCTCGCGCGAGGCCTCATTCCCCGTATCGCACGAGACTAGCTTATCCATAGTCCGTCGCCCCCGCCTCGGCCAGTCTTCCCAACAGCATGTCATGTCTCATTAATACTTCAACCACTCCCGCAATCTCAGCCGGACGATGGCTCGACGCCACAGAATGGTCGACGGGACCTGAGGTCGCATCAACGCCATACTGGCTGGGACAGGGCACGGCGGGGATTACCGACCACTGTGTTCTGACGCTGTGCCCACGATCAGTGCCCACACCGCACTGTGCTCCGCGATCCTCGCCTCGAAAACAACGCGACATGGACAACTTGGCCTGGGTTATCACCGCCTCCAAGCCGGTGCACCAGGTCAGCCGCCCACTCGGGGCCTTGGCACTGTGCACCAAGGTCTCGGCTATCTCGGGGTTTGTGCCCGCCAAGACCCCCCACTGCGGTGCAGCCTCGGCACCGACCAAGCCTCAGTCTCGCGCACAGTCCTTCCACAGTGGCTTGCACGTCCACCGCCGCACCCACTCTAGGGCAGTCCCAGGGCTCTCATGACGCACATGATCGGATGGGACTGGCACGCCGCCCTAGTGCTCCAAGGATGGACCACTCCGATGACCACGCCGCCACAGGAACGGGCCACAGGGCTCGGACATGCCGCCCCTGTTGGCATGACGCCGCATAGTTGAACACATGTACTGTCCTTGTCCTCCCTTCAACTATAAAAGGAGAGGACTTGGGCCACTTAGAAAAGAGAGGAGAACACCTTGTAACACACACACGTGCGCACATTCCAGTCGCCTGAGAGCAGCGCCTCAAGTGGCCCATACGACACCCTGCCGAGACCTAGGACCAGCTCCCTCTCTCACCTAGCTTGTAACCCCCTACTACAAGCACCTTGGTGCAAGGAATACAAGATCGATCTCTCAGACTGGACGTAGGGCAACGATTGCCCAAACCAGTATAAACCTTGTGTCTCTTTGCATCACCATCCGGAACCGGGAGCACGTAGCTCAAATTCACTAGTTGGTTGAGGACCCCCCGGTCCGAAACACCAACAAGAGGACAATTTGAAGACAAACGATAAAACAACATTCATGCATATGCAATGCAATACTTGTAAGTAAATCTAGTTGCTTGTCAAGTTTGATCCAAGGTTAAGCTTCTTCACACGCTTTTTGGCGGTTATCTTAACCATGTTAGACAAGCCCTATATGCATTATGAAACATTAAACATGTTGTATATTACAATGCAATGCAAGGGACAACACAAGCTCAATTTTTAGTGAAGTTACTAAAATCAAGCACATTGAGCTCATTCCGTAATCTACAAAATGTTGCATCATCTAACGGTTTAGTGAAGATATCCGCCAATTGATCCTCAGTCCTTACACCTTCTAGTGATATATCATTTTTAGCAACATGATCTCTAAGAAAGTGATGGCGGATATCTATGTGCTTGGTACGAGAGTGTTGAACCGGATTATTTGCAAGTTTTACCGCACTTTCATTGTTGCACAATAGAGGTACTTTATCTAGAACTACACCATAGTCTAGCAAAGTTTGTTTCATGTAAAGTATTTATGCACAACAAGCACCCACGGCAATGTATTCCACTTCGGCGGTGGACAAAGCCACACTATTTTGTTTCTTGGAGGACCAAGACACAAGTGATCTACCAAGCAAATGGCACCCTCCGGATGTGCTCTTTCTATCAACTTTGCAACCGGCATAATCCGAATTGGAATAGCCAACTAATTCAAATATAGCTCCTTTGGGATACCAAAGACCAATGCTTGGTGTGTGCTTAAGATACCTAAGAATTCTTTTTACAGAAATTAAATGAGTTTCCTTAGGATTAGCTTAAAATCTAGCACACATACACACACTAAACATGATGTCGGGCCTAGATGCGGTCAAGTATAACAAGCTACCAATCATAGAGCGGTAGAGAGTTTGATCAACCGGGTTACCTCCCTCATCTAGGTCGAGATGTCCATTAGTTGGCATTGGTATCTTGATTGGCTTACATTCATCCATCTTGAATCTTTCGAGAAGATCATTAGTATATTTCTCTTGAGAGATGAAAATCCCTTCTCTCATTTGCTTGACTTGAAAACCAAGAAAGAATGTAAGCTCTCCAATCATTGACATCTCGAACTCCTTCGACATCAATTCACCAAACTCTTTGCATGAATCTTCATTTGATGATCCAAAGATGATATCATCAACATACACTTGACAAATGAAGATATGTCCATCAAGCTTCTTGGTGAATAGTGTGGTGTCGATCTTCCTAATGGTGAAGCCCTTCTCAATGAGGAAGTCTCGAAGGCGCTCATACCAAGCTCTTGGGGCTTGCTTAAGCCCATATAATGCCTTGGACAACCTATAAACATGATTAGGATATCTAGGGTCTTCAAACCCGGGAGGTTGATCAACATAGACTAGTTCATTAATAAAGCCATTTAAAAATACACTTTTCACATCCATTTGATAAAGTTTTATTTCATGATGTGATGCATATGCAAGGAGGATATGAATAGCTTCTAATCTTGCAACCGGTGCAAAGGTCTCTCTAAAATCCAAACCTTCAACTTGAGAGAACCCCTTTGCCACTAGTCTTGCCTTGTTCCTCACAACAATACCTTGATCATCTTGCTTGTTTTGGAACACCCACTTTGTTCCAATGACTCTTGCACCTTTAGGTTGCTCTTCAAGAGTCCAAACTTCATTACGGGTGAAGTTGTTCAACTCTTCATGCATTGCATTTATCCAATATGGATGTTGAAGAGCTTCTTTTACCTTAGTAGGCTCAAAACAAGAGACAAAAGAGTGATGAGCAATAAATGAAGCAAGTTTTTGTGATAGAGTCATTACACCTTTTGATGGACTCCCTATGATGAGATCTTGTGGATGATCTTGAAGTAGAGGTGTATTTCTTCTATTGACCACTTGTGGAGGAGGTTGTGGAGCATCAACATCTTGTGCTTGTACCACCATTTGATCATGGGAGACATGAGTATCTTCATTTTCTACTCTCCCATCCTTATCACCATCTTGTGTCACACTTGATGAAGAAGGTGGATCAATCACTTGTACATCATCTTCATCATCTTTAGGCTTGATGTCTCCAACCGGAATGTTCTTCATAGCCTCCCTCAATGGTTCATCACCTACATCATTAAGATTCTCATGTGCTCCTTGGGAGCCGTTAGATTCATCAAATTCCACATCATATGTTTCTTCAACCAAGCCAGTGGCATGATTAAATACTCTATATGCTTTGGACTTTGATGAGTAACCAACAAGAAAACCAATATCACAACGTCTTTGAAACTTCCCTAGATGTTGCCGCTTCTTGTAGATGTAGCATTTGCAACCAAACACCCTAAAGAAAGAGACGTCTGGCTTCTTCCCATTGAGCAACTCATAAGGTGTCTTGCCAAGGAACTTTTGAAGGAATAGGCGGTTGGATGCATAACATGCAGTGTTGATTGCTTTTGCCCATAGAGCTTCGGGGGTGTTGTACTCATCTAGCATTGTTCTTGCAAGGGTGATCCATGTCTGGTTATTTCTCTCAACTACACCATTTTGTTGAGGAGTATATGTTGTAGAGACTTTATGTTTGATTCCAACTTCATCACAATAAGCTTCTTTGTTTGTGTTGTCAAACTCCTTCCCATTATCACTTCTTATCTTCTTGAGCTTTACTTCAAATTCATTTTGTGCTCTCTTGGCAAACTTCTTGAAGCAAGATGCAACTTCGGATTTGTCATGAAGGAAGAATACCCATGTATACCTTGAATAGTCATCAACAATCACAAGACAATAAAGATTTTCTCCCAAACCCTTGTATGTTGTTGGTCCAAATAAATCCATATGAAGGAGTTCTAGCACTCTTACGGTTGACATGAAAGCTTTTGTTGGATGAGTATTTGCAACTTGCTTGCCGGCTTGACACGCACTACAAAGCTTGTCCTTCTCAAACTTTGCATCCTTGAACCCTCTCACCAAATCATTCTTCATTAGCTTCTTGAGTGAGCTCATCCCAACATGAGCAAGTCTTCTATGCCATAGCCACCCAAGTGTTGTTTTGGTGAATAGGCATGTCTTCAAGTTTGCATCTTTGGAGGTAAAGTCTACTAGATATAGGTTGTTATATCTAAATCCTTTGAATATCACATGATCATCATCTTTCTTAGATACAACAACTTCCTTCTCGGTGAACAAGTATTGGAAGCCAAGATCACACAATTGTCCAATGGATAGCAAGTTGAAACTCAATGAAGCAACATATAGCACATTTGAGATGGAATGATCATTTGATATAGCCACTTTGCCCAATCCTTTGACATTGCCCTTTGAGTTATCTCCAAATGTAATTCTTTCTTGTCCATCTACTTCTTCATCTAGTGAGGTGAACATACGAGGGTCACCGGTCATATGTTGTGTGCAACCACTATCAATAACCCAATGACTTTCACCAGTCTTGTAGTTCACCTACACACAAGAGATCAAGCTTTATGAACCCAAACTTGTTGAGGACCCTTCACCTTCTCAACAAGTGACTTTGCAACCCAAATTTTCCTAGGCCTATTCTTGTTGGGAGGACCTAAGAACATGACTTTCATCTTTCCACTAGAATCCTTTTTAAGCATGTAGTGAGCATTAAAGGCAAAAGGTCTAGCATGCTTGGGTAAGGGTTGTGGTGGTAGAGTTTGACACTCATGAGCAAAGTGGCCTTCTTGTCCACACTCAAAACACTACTTTGGCTTTGGCTTTTGTTGTTGTTGAGCTTGAGCCATCTTCTCTTTGTTTACCATGTACCCAATGCCACTTCTATCCATCTTCATGACGGTGTTCATTAGTAGCTCACTTTGAAGATGCTTGCCTCTAGTGAACTTGCTCAATCCAATCTTAAGATGCTCTTTCTCCAACTTGAGCTTCTTGTTTTTTTCCTTGAGAGCATCATTATTTTTCTCTACCTTGAGCTTCTTGTTCTCATCTTTGAGCTTCTCATTCTCAAGGATCAAACCATAATCATGAACAATAGTTTCTAGCACAATAGACTTGGTGGTTTTGAGTTCTTCAAGATCTTTCTTGAGCTTTTCATTATCATTCTTGAGCTTGACAAACTCATCATAATCATCGGCTTCAACCACTTGCTTGCCCTTGCTACTAGAACTTTGCTCAATGCTCTCAATAATCAAGTCATCATATGATGTAGCTATATCAATCTTAACAACATCGTTAGTAGCATCATGTGGCTCATTGGATAAGAATTCTTGAGTAATAACAAGATTATCATGATTGACCTTAAGAGTGGTATATTCTTCTCTTAGCTTATTGTGGCTAGTAATGAGCTCATTATGTGTCCTCTCAAGTTTATCATGTTTTTCTTTAAGCTCTTTCTTAGAAGATTTGAGCTCCTTGAGTTTGGATGATATAGCATCATTAGCTTCTTTAAGCTCAACACTAGCCTTTTCCACTATATCACATTTGGCTAAAAGAGAGTCATTTTTAGCTTCTAGCTTTTCATTTTTAGCTCTAGTTTTTATAATGATCTTAGTGTATTGTTTTAACAATCTAGCAAGATCATCATAAGAAGGTGATTCATATTCATCATCATCACTATGGCTATCATCATCACTAGCATGATCATCATCACTACTATCATCATTGTTAGATACCTTGCGGTCACCCTTGGCCATAAGGCATAGGTGTGTAGAGAATGATGGCAGTGGTGGCGATGAAGATGATGAAGAGTTGATAACAATTGCGGCCACCTTCTCATTGTCACTATCATCATCGGATGAGGCACTAGATGAATCAAAGTCTGTGAGCCAATCACCGACAATGTATGCCTTTCCACTCTTCTTCTTCTTGTGGAAGTCCCTCTTCTTGCCATCTCTCTTCTTGTATGGCTTATTCTTCTTCTTCTCTTCTTCTTCATTACTTGAGTCATCTTTTTTGCCCTTGTATTTATTCTTGAACTTGTCTTTCTTGGGCTTAGTGCATTGGTGTGCTAGATGACCAAGCTCTCCACAATTAAAGCAATCCATCTCGGAGATTGGCTTCCTTCTAGAGCTAGTGAAGAACTTCTTCTTCTTGCCATCAAACCCAAGACCTCCCGCTGTGCACGTACCTCCTCTACCACTACACCACACTCTCACTTGTGTCTGGATTCCATTTTAGTTCCCAACATATTATACTAAACCGAGTGTAAATTGCATGTTTGAGGCCCTAAACGAATTCAAATAAAAAAGTTGTAAACTACAAAGTTTCATAACTTTTCGAGATCTACACTTTTAGTTTAGGAAGTTTTTCCATCCGAGGTCGTTTACAAAATTTGAATTTTAAAATTTTGAAATTCAAACACAGTTTTGCACGACAAGATGTTTTCAAATCAAAAAGTTGTAAACTACAAAGTTTCATAACTTTTCGAGATCTACACTTTTAGTTTAGGAAGTTTTTCCATCCGAGGTCGTTTACAAAATTTGAATTTTAAAATTTTGAAATTCAAACACAGTTTTGCATGACAAGATGTTTTCAAATCAAAAAGTTGTCAACTACAATGTTTCATAACTTTTCGAGATCTACAGAGTTTATTTTGGTTGTTTTTTCATCCGAGGTCGTTTGAAAAGTTCGAATTTTAAAATTTTGAAATTCAAACGCAGTTTTGCATGACAAGATGTTTTCAAATCAAAAAGTTGCCAATTACAAAGTTTCATAACTTTTCGAGATCTACAAAGTTTATTTTAGTTGTTTGATCATCTGTTCATCCGACATGGTCGTTCTAACATTGTTCACAAATCTTATATATCTCTCTTGTAGTTTCATAAACTACAAGAGAGATATATTAGATTTGTGAACAAATTTATTTTCACTTTGTCGTATGAAGAAAAGACCAAAATAAACATTGTACATCTTGATGAGTTATACAATTTTGTAGTTGAAAACTTTTTTATTTGAATTAATTTACTGCTTCAAAATGTGCTTTGAAATTTTCTTTGTCGAGTGTAAAAAAAATAACACTCGGCAAAGAAGCTCTTTGCCCAGTGTCAAAAAAACACTTAGCAAAGATCCTCTTTGCCGAGTTTTAAAAAAAAACACTCAGCAAAGATCCTCTTTGCCGAGTGTTAAAAAAAACACTCGATAAAAACGTCTTTGTCGAGTACCCGAAAAACAACACTTAATAAATCACCTGGCACTCGATAAAGAGTCGGTCTCCGGTAGTGTTTGACCGTGTCGATTTTTTCTTATCGTGACCTAACAAATCCTCTTACTCATGCATCCAATTTCTAGCTAGAACGGCCGAGCGCTCCTGTCCTTCTTTCAAAAAAAAAAAAAAGCACCAAACCCTAGATTGATGGAAGGTGGAGGAGAGGACGATGGAGCAGAGGATGTTGCGGCCGGCGGCGCCCAGCACCAGCTGCGCGCGCCCTCTGACGGGGCGACCTCACCCGGGGGAGCCAGGCCGTGGTGCGGCGGCGGGGCCGACGCTCCGGCCAGCCCGCGGCGTGGTGGAGGCGGCGCAGCCCCTCCGGCCAGCCAGCAGCGTGGCAGATGCGGCCTCCCGTGTCTGCGCGAGCCCCGCGCCGGAGCTCGTCGTCTTCTCGCCAGCCAAGAAGAGTGTCTCGCTCGCCGCTGCGTGCCGGCGCTGAGGACCCCGCCACGGAGGTAGTCCCTGTTCTCCTTGCCCTAGTACTCTTAAGCTTAAGCTCGGCACTTTCTTTCCGCTGCCGGTCCCGCTTGGTGCGCGTGCGCGAGACCTGCTTTAGTGTAGGATCTCTCTAGGCCTCGCCGCTCTTGATCGCCAGCTGTCTATGAAATGCCAGAACGTAGGACCATCTGGGGGTCATCCGAGTGCATTTGTCAGATTGGAAGTGGTGAAAGTTCAGAATAGTAGAACAGGCCCTCTCTTGCTTCGGGTCATGTTGAACTGTGAAACTGAAAGGCATGATTTGATTTAATTTCACAAGCAATTGTAGTTCTGTGAAATTGGTTACAGAAGTTGTAGCTCCCAGTTAGCTAAGCATATTAGTTTTAGTGTTTTAGTTCCGTGAAATTAATTGTCTTTTAACTGTTCTTGTTTTGTCCAAGTTCAACTGAGCACTGATTTCATTGCTAGTTGTAGGATCATGCTCCTCTAGTCCCTGCAGCTGAATAGACAATTATGATTTTCATTTTTGCTTTTCTGCTTCATCATGTTCGATTCTTCAGTAAACCTGACCAAATTCGATAACAGAAATTCCATAAGTCAATTTGGTTGTTGCATGAATAAGTGCTGCTAAGTTGCATTCGATTCTTCAGTAAACCCGACCTAATTCGATAACAGAAGTTCCATAAGTCGATTTGGTTGTTGCATGAATGAGTGCTGCTGAGTTGCATTCGAGGAGACCATTGTACTTGTGGCTAAAAAAGGGCAGCAGTATAGTATGTAAAATTTACCACAATGATTTCCTTTCCTATTTCGAGATCAGTATGGCTTGAACAGAGTTTAAGAACTGAAAATTGAGTCTATTTCATTTGTGTTTTAGCTTCTAAATTAGAGCATTCCTTTATAATGATATTTCTCTTGCGAATGTGAATCATTCACTAAGCCAAAGATACTACTGCTTAGTACTTCTTTTCTGTTTGGATAATCAGTCAGGGCGGAAGTGAATGAATCTGGAAGTGGTTTGGCTGTTAATGCCCTCTCGCAAGTTAAACATGTTCTGCTTTCAGTCCTTGATCGCAACCCTTACCTTTCTGAGGGCACAAGACAGGTTCATCTTTATCTTCAAAATACTTAAAGTGGTGAATTGTGTTCTGAATAATTTCTAAGGAATTTGTAGAGAATATGTATGAGATACATAAAGTGGAGAGGATGATGGAGCAGAGGATGTTGTGGCCGGCGGCGCCCAGCACCAGCTACGCGTGCCCTCTGGCGGGGCGACCTCACCCGGCGGAGCCAGGCCGTGGTGCGGCGGCGGGGCCGACGCTCCGGCCAGCCCGCGGCGTGGTGGAGGCGGCGCAGCCCCTCCGGCCAGCCAGCAGCGTGGCAGAGGCGGCGCGGCGGCGGCTCCTGGTGCACAGGCCACAGGGCAGCCTCCCCAGGCCAGATCAGGAGGACTGTGGGGGCATGTTCTTGGATCTGGAACGGGATTTTCTTGCACTTGTTATTTGTGAGATTTGCAATGCTTTTTTTGTGCTAGATGATTGGCTAGCTGTGACACCAGATGCTCAAACCTGTACTATTCTAAGCATTTGTGGAGAAATATCTGTTTGTTGTTGTCTTTATGTCTTGTGATGATCTGACAAGAATATAGGTCTGACCAAACTGAGATGAGCGAGATGCTAAAATGCATCAAACAATTTCTGACCAAGCTAACTAGACAGGGTAAATTCCCCCTGTGCTAAGCCTACTCTAGCGGGACCTGCTCTTGCCTTAGAATTTAAAATTTATTATTTATTTATTTGCAGACTTTGATTATTAAAATCTTATGTTTTAGTTCACAATATATTCGTGATATTTATAATTTTCTTATTTGACAACTTGTCCATCTATTATTTCCTTATTTGGCATCGTGTATTTCTGCTACAAAGAAGGGCATTCATGTCATTTTACCGGCCACTTGACGCCGTTGCTAGCCTAAATGGACGGCAGTGTTATCTAGAGAAGGAAATTTTAACTTGGTGTCAAATAAGAAAGTTCAAAATTTTTAGTGCTAAATGCGAAAGACCAATTTGTTTCAGTGTCAAATACATAATTCTCACTTACAACAATCCAAACTCTAAAAGGCTACAACTCCATAGTTCAAATTATCGTACGTTAGGGTGCGTACAGCCAAAGGTGAACAAATGTTACAATACATGCAAAATAAAATCTAGTGCAACATCCTACGCTAGTCGCTACCACCTTTAGAGAGCAACTCGTCGTCCTCATCCTAGTCCCTGTCGTCATCTTGCAAAACCACATTCCTGTGGCTGGTCTCAGCTTCCTTTAGCCTCTGCTGCCATTTGCCTGAAGTAATCGGCCCCCAAATCGTCAGTGACTTGAGACAAGAATGCATCCTCCTCTTGCTACTTTTGCGTGTAGTAGTTTGCTTCCGCTAGATCGTTGAGCTCGCAAAGTCTACCATTGTCCTCCTCATCTTTCCCACCCTCATCGGCCTCCACAATCTGAGATAACACGGGGCAAGCAGCTTTCTTTTTTTGCTCCTCTGCCTTCCTTTATTTCAAACCTAGCCTGTGCTAGCTTAGCGGCATGCTCATCGCTGAGTTGTTTCCTTGCATGGACACATACAATAAGCTAGCCACGGAGATTAAAATAAAAACAGGTTAACGAAACAAAGAGAGAGTCCAAGCACTCACTAGTACATCTAGGCAACCCAACAACAAGGTCCTTCATGAGCTGCATTTGAACTTTTTTCGCTTCCCTCGCCCTATCCTCCTCTTCCTTTCTCTCGACAGCCAACCTCCTCTAGTACTCCCGATGGTACCATTCTGTGGAACCTGGATGTATCAGGACACATTACACCCATTTGCAACGCCATCTGACGCCATTCTGTGGTACCTGGATGTATCAGGACACATTATCGAGGATTTGAGATCCACATCTCATCTTCTATCCCATTAGAACCTTCTGCCTCATTGTATCCTTAACTTCAGCTCTGTCCAACTAGAACTCCCATTGACATTCTCTAGTGCTCTGTTCAAAGAAATTAGTCACTATATGGAACAAATTGAATTTAAAGTTTAAAAGCCTTAACCAACCTCATCATAATCAACCATGCGGCTGCACTAGTGACCTATTCCAAGCTCAGATGCTCCTTCTCTTTCTCCTTCGGCTTTGGCTCAGGCCAATGAGACTTAGGTCCATAGAGCCACTCACTAAACCGACACTTCTAGTATCCGTGCTGCAAAAGAGGATAGATTAGTAATTCCGGACATGCAAAAACAAGGATCAAGATAGAAAAGAAGCACTTACTTCGTTCTTGTTACCACACTCAAACTCAAGCAAAACCCTAGGTGCAAGCACAGCTGGATCTCCGCAATCACACAGAGGAGGGTTGTCAAGGCGTTTTAAGGCGGCTTTGTTCTTCTCCTCGTCCGTCATTGGTGGAGGGTTGGGGGGAGGTGGAACCCACCGCTTGAAGTGCGCATGTGGCCAACGCCACCACCATCCTTTGAAAAGGAGATACCTTAGGTCAAACTTGTCAGGCCCCTGCCGCGCCAGGCGGGTTGGCGCGACAGGGGCCGCGCCGGAGTCTGTGGTGCGGCAGGGGGCCACGTCACCCGCTCAGCGCTTCGCTCACCTGCCACGGTGGCGCCCCTGCTGCACCAGGCGGGGTGGTGCGGCATAGCAATTTGGCCGCGCCAGGGAGTTTGGCGCGGCTATACGGGTTAGTTTTGGAAATAGTTTTGCAATAGTGTTATTTTTAGAAATAGTTTTTAAATTGGGTTAAAAATAAAAAAAAATCCTTCTTCGTCCTTTTCCAACTGCACCTGGTCTATACCTCCCCTCTACCGCTGCTTGCGGACATGGCTAGGGTTTGCACAGCACTTGGGCTTCGTTAGCTTGTGGATTTCATCTCCCCTTCATGTTGTCCCCATGGATTTGGCATTCGTAGACATGCATGGATCCAGCTGTTTTACGTGGGGATTTATTCATTTCGGATTTGCTTCTGCATACTGCTAGCACTTTTCATGGGTCTTAATTATTTCTTGGTTTTCCCCTTCATGTTTTATCTTGGGTGAAATATAGTAATCTTGCTTGCAGTTTCTCATATTTTTGGTCTTTGATCTGTTCTGATTTGTAGTTCCCCATGTTTTCTGTCTTCATTCTTTTTCCCTTCCTCCTGTTCATTGGTTGTTTTGCTGTGGTCCTCTCCACTTTCAGTTCATTTTATTTTTAGTTTTGGTTTCGGTCAGATCTGTGGTTTTCCCATATTTTTCCTCCTAAATCTTTTCCTCTTTTTCATGTTAACTCATTCTTTTCCTGCCTCTTCTTCACTTTTTTCCCAGTTTCTCTTGGGTGAAATGTAGTGGCCGCACTTGCAGTTCTTCATTTTTGGTTATCCACGGTACCCTGTTCTCTTTTTTTTTTTTTTTTTTTTTTGCTTCTCACTAATCACGTGTTCTTCGTTCATGGTTCTTTTACTTTAGTTTAAATGCGACTAGCAAGATTGGAATTCATTGTTCTAAATGTAATTTTCAGCCTTTTGTTGTTTGTGTTCCCACTCTGTTCTCATAATATTTGTCCCTTTTCAGTTCACACTGTTTATTTTGCAAGGTGTGCACTTGGGAAGAAAGAGTTCCATTCCCTTTTCCCATAGAGGGAGCCATTTTGGCAATACCGACGACAACCACACATGATGAAATACGCACACGCACACAACATATATATATATATTGAGTTGGCAAGAGTATAGGTAATAACCAAATCAACATTTCTTTTGCGACACAAAGGGAAGTTAAAAGTCTAAAATGATACTAAAAATTATAGAGAAAGAGAACAAATTAATTATCCCTAACTCTCTAATCTCCATCTGACTAATCTAATTCATAGGCAAAAAATCACTGTAATAACAGGAGTAAGAGAGAGGGAGAAGATAAAAGATAGATAATCTTAAAGCATATAGATGCCATTAGAGATTAATATGGAGGGAGAAATAAGAAGACAAGCACTAGTTAACATCATTAGTAGCTAATTGGGCGTGTATAGTGCAGACCAACTAGGATGTTGTGTAGGAAAGAAAAACCACAATAATAATAACAAGAACAATGTAGAGGGAGAAGATAGCATGAATATTAGTCATAAATCATATAGATATCATTAAGGATTAACACAAAGAAGCGAGGGCAGACAAATAAAGCACTAATTAGTAATTATTATCAGTTATTAGCTAATTAAGGGGTTATATATAGTGAAGCATTCAGGAGGTTGGGGGATGCTTGGCCCCCTTAGTCCCCCCTCCCTCCGCCATTGGGTCTGTTCGTATGTCGTTTGTTCCATATGGGTGGTTATTGTCTGTTCGAGGTATTTTGGCTAGATAGACTTTTTACATGTTTGTGATTGGGTATGGTCTGTCCGCCTTGGTCTCCTAGTTTGGCAGATCTATGCTTAGCCAAAACATATGTTGGAGTTGTATTAGCATTTGGAGTTCCATTAGCATTTGCCTGGCTAATAGATTAGGAAGCAGCAAAGTACAACGCTCCCTAATTTATATGAATTTATTCATGCTATGATGCCTAATGTTTCTTTAACATAATGTCCTTTGGTCTACTATTATCCTTGGCAGGTTCACACGACAATGATGTGATGTCCAACCTGATCCACGTAAGCTATCAAGAGAACTCTCCTATCAGATTGGTAAGCTTTTACCTCTGTACCTGTTTTTAACTAAGTTTGTCAGTAAATACTGGTAAGTCTTTGTGAATTAGAACAAGGTAGCTGGTTGCTAAACCCTTGTTGATTGATAAATCCTAAGGTTAAATAATTGTAACACCCTAAAATTCGCATGATTTTGAAATAGGTGAATTTGATTTAATTATGCATTTTGTGAGCATTTAAATTTAGAAAAATGATAACCTATTCAAATTTAAAATCAAATATAAGGTTTAGCAACATTTTTGTGCATTCATGCCATTGCATTTTGTTTATTGTGATGAGTGGTTTGATCCAAAATTCAAATTTATCTAAAATGTTTTTGAAAATGGATTTGAAAATAGAATTAAAAAAAGAATTTACCTCTCTCTTCCTCCCTCTCTCAGTTATGGCCCGCTCGGCCTCACTCGCACCACTGGGCCGCTTCCTTTTTTTCCCCGTGGCCTGTCTCTCTTTTCCGCCCCGTGTGGAGCGCCTTGGGCCGGCTCAGCAAGGCCAGCAGAGCCGCAGCGCCCCCTTTTTTCTTCGCGGCCCAGCAAGCCCAACCGCTCCCCTTGCTTCCTCACGCGGCCCAGCAAAGCAAGCCACAGCCCAGCCAAGCCGCTCCTCTTCCTCTGTCTCTGGCAGCCGGCCCCGCGTCTCCTATCCCGCCGATAGCCCGGGCCCGCATGTCAGGACCTCCCCCTTCCTCCGGCTCGTGTCCGAGCCGGACACTTACCCGCCGTTGGAGTCCGCAGCTGCCCCGTTCTCTCCCCAATTGGCGTGCCACGCAACCTGCTCCTCCCCTTAAATAGCTACCGACGCTGTGCCGTTCTCCCTATCTCGCCCCAACGCAGCCATCGTCTCGCCTAGAGCCGCCGCAAAGTCGCCACCGACATAGGAGATCCGCCACTACTACGTTTGCCGTTCCGCTGCTCCTCCGCCGTCGCAACTCCCTTGCCGAGCTTTTATGGGAGGTAAGAGAGCTTCAGGTACCCTTCTTGTCCTCTCCCTCATTTTCTACCGCCGGTGCCGCGCCGTCGATGTTTCTCCGGCGAGCTCAAGCTGCCCCGTCGAGCAGAGCGTTACCCCCGAGCCATCGCCGCCGCCCTAGCCCCCTCCATCGTGTTCGCCTAGTTCTCCTCTTGCTCCCCATTATTTTCCCGAGCCAAACGGTGTCCGGAGCATCGACTTCGATGAACTCCGGCGAGGTCTGCCGTTATCCGGCCATGGTGCTGCCGCAGTCCAGCTCGCTGCCGGCCACTTCCCCCTCCCGAGCCAATCCCGGCCGCCCGAGTCTAATCCAATGGCCTACAATTGATGATACCGGTTCGGCCAGAATATTTGCAAAAGAGACCCCCTCCTATTCCCTAATCTAACCGCAGTCCAAAGCACGTTTACCAAATACGTCT